>NW_026068174.1:975535-1032109 GCF_014885135.2 Alexandromys fortis
AAAAAAAAAGATACAAGACCCACCTCCATCATTCCATCAAGGCAGAGTCTCTCATTGAACATGAGGTCCATGTTTTCTCTGCTGTGATGTTCCAAAAATCCTCCTGTCTTCCCCCATCTTGAAGCTGGGGCTACAGGTATTGAGGGGGATGCATGACTTGCTATTCTGGTGTTGGGATCCAAACCCTGTTCTCAGGATTGCACAACAAGGGATCTTAACCGCTTATCCATCTCCGCAGTCCCAAATGTTCTGATTTGAAACGCTCCCATTGCTTCCTGATTTCACCTATCTCTTTGAGACTCTCAATTCTCCTCTTGTACAAAGAGGAGACACTGAGGTGCACAGTAGCTAGATCCCCGGATCCGTTGGTCACAGTAATACTGGCCAGCCCTCACTAGCCATAGTACCAATCTCTGCCTGATCTCAGCAACACCTGCTTGTGGTTGTATGGCTGCCAGATGATGCTCAATCAACTTACTTTCTGCAAAATAGTGCTTCAGAGATTGGGGATGCATGAAAACCACAGCAATCATCTGGAACCGATGGCCTCTACATTTACTGAGACATAGTTTACCGAACCAGGCCTGGAAACAGCTACTGTCACTTCCCAGTGTGCCGCTGACCTTGACTCCTCCTGTGACTCTGGTGTATCTCTAGACTAAGGAATTCAGAGGAGTGCAAGAGTGTCTGTCTGTTAAGGAGTGCGTTTCAGTGCTATCACTTTGTCCTTCCCTCACGTCTCATAGACAGAACAAAGCTGGAGAGGCATTTTTTCCTCATTGATGAGACAAAGCACTCAATAAAAACAACAGAAGAAATATGGGTTTATTTGGATCACAGTGGGAGGGCTCAATCCCTCACGGCAGGAAGGAACAGTTGCTCACACTGTGTCTGCGGTCAACAAGTGGAGAGATGAACACGGGTACTCGGTTTACTTCTTCCTTTTATTCAGTCCAGAACCTGAACCCATGGAGGAAAACTGCCCACATTTAGGGCTGACCTTCAAGTCTCAGTTAACCTAATCTAGCAGTTCCTTCAGACACTCACAGAAGTTTGTCTCCTAGCTGGTTCTAGACCCTGTCAAGCTGACAATATCAACCATCTTCACAATTAACCCATCTCTAAGAGAGGTGGCTCAGTTCTTACGGTGACACAGCATCATCTTAAGTGTCCAGGATCCCTTGGTGACAGCTGATCTTGTCTTTCTGATAAGGATTTGAATACACCTTGCCCAGTGCCCTGTGTGCCAGAATGACAAGTCATCTCTACACAGTGTGTCAGATTTCAAAAGGAAAGCATAGTGTATCCAGCTCCATGATTGACAGGGCTTAGCAGCAGCGCTACAGCCTTCAAGGTTGGCTCTTCCCTCTGAGAAGGCTCTTCTGTCTTTTCAATCTCAACTTCTGGTTGCCCTGGTGAGCTCCTTCATTTACTTTCTTTGCCCTTGGCAGCTGCTGAATAAGGTGTTGAAAATAGCCTACCAACTTTGTACTCAAGCCCCTAAAGAATCAGCCCACATTCTCCTTGTCAAGTCCCAGTGTTTCAGTT
This sequence comes from Alexandromys fortis, assembly GCF_014885135.2. Taxonomy (NCBI): domain Eukaryota; kingdom Metazoa; phylum Chordata; class Mammalia; order Rodentia; family Cricetidae; genus Alexandromys; species Alexandromys fortis. The sequence continues at coordinate 977,084 of NW_026068174.1, forward strand.
TTTTTTTAATAAATTCTCAATTCATATATCTTCATTCTGGCAAGGGTCAGCTGCTCTGCCCAGCACTCCCTGCTGGAATCTTTGTTGGTGGTGTTTTCATTTAAGTGTCTGAGTGGTGCTGATGTTAGTGAGAGCTATTCCTATTCTGCAGATCTCGATTTGCAGAGGAAGATGAGGCACAGTATAATCGCTAAGTCTCATTACCCTTAGGTCACCCTGATAGGAGGGGAAACTTGAAGTATGGGGTGTTTGCAGGAGCCAGGTCTGAAAGCGGCTTACATGATTTGGTCCCTCACTCCATGGGTGGGCATTCCTTCGCAAGCCCTTCAGATGAATACTATTTATCCTGGGGATAATCTGCAGTCTTGGGGACTGTGCTCCTTTTGAATTGGCAGTAGCTTTTAGTGGGTCTGGGATCACTCATGGTTTCGTTGCTAATTTAGTAGGACTTTTGTCACTAACTTTAGAGGTTTCTCCTTTCGGTGCTTTGCCAGTTCCTAAATGTGTGTCTCGTTTTCCACTTCTTAGTGAGATTCAAGGCTTGCGTAACAAAGCTATAGTTTGTATCTGATTTTCACCCTGTCACTGAGGCAGCTTTCCCATGAGACAAAGTAAAGGAGAGAGAGAGAGAGAGAGAGAGAGAGAGAGAGAGAGAGAGAGAGAGAGAGGTATCTACACACAGATTGCATTTCTTGCAGTATTAATCTTGAATTTTTGAATTTGTGGGCTTCGTTCTCTTTCATGAGGCTCGATGACAGCCAGTCCTTTTCCTAAACTGTTTTCCTTACAATAATACTTTGACAGATACAGACAGAAGCAATCAGCACACTATCCACATGTGTTTTGCAAAGTTTCCCTTTGGAGCTAAGGTTGCAGTGTATAGGCCCTGACAGTTTTAGTACTTTGGAACATTGGTCTCCATCTTTCCAACCTGAGGCATCAGCTTGTTCCACCTGTTGCCATCAGTCTGCAGAATTCTATTTGATTACAGATTTTTATTTAATTTATTTGCTTTGTGGGGAAGGAACAGTGTTTTGCCATGTATTCCAATGCTGTTCTTGAACTCACTGTGTAGCCTAACTGGCTATGAACTTAGAGCAGTTCTCCTGAATCAGCCTCCTAAATACTGGATTATAATTGTTCATTAACATGATCCACTGTTTTGGGTTTTTTAATGATGGTATGTAATCATGATTATGGCAGGTGTCTGTTAATCATGCCCTCAACACGGCAAATATTCATTTTCTCTCATGTCATGGTTTGAAATAGAGTGTGTGGCTCTTCTAAGCAATGACCAATAACTTAAAGGTATGTATTTCTTCCACCTTGAAATTCACCCTATGGGATATCTTGATCTTGGGGTTACAAGACTGGTAGTGTAAGTATTTGGTAGGGATATCATTTCAATCCCAATTAGTTGGCATTTCAATGCATGGCCACCAATTTGTGCTAGAGACAAAGGAAAGGCCCATGGATGTAGGGTGGGAACTCACAGTCTCTGCCACTTTAGAACAAGAGGGGAGAATTTTTAGGCAAATGACACCCTTCATATGTAAGCCAGAGATGACAGGAGAAGTGCTGTAATATAAAAAGAAAGAATATAAGGGTCTCTCAAATGTATCACATCAGTAATCCTCAGATCTATAGGAGAACTCTTTAGAAGGCAAAAGGGACATCGTCCCTCACCCACTACTCATGATTAGCATCTTTGATGGTGGCACTTGGGCATCTGTGATTATCTGTGATTATTACATATCTGTGGATTATGTTTGTTATGTTTTTATTTTGAGTGTCTAAGTGTGGTGCTGGTGCCAGTGTGAGGGCTGTGGAGCTACTGTAAACTGTCACTTGCAGAGACCTGTCACCCGAGACTACTAGGTACACTGGTGGTTATAACCCATCTAATCTTTGAATTACATTAACCCCAATGCCCAGCTTTGGATCACCCTCTTTCTGGTCATAGTTTTGGATTTCTCTCTAATTACTCATACCTAAAGAAGACAAGAGAACCTGAGCATGGATGAAGGGTGCTTGCCTGCATGTACGGAGCTAGGCTGGTGGTGTATCTCGCTAGGTGGGCACAATGCTCGCCTAAAAAGCACAAAGCCTTGGATTTGATCCCAAGCACTTAAGAAACTGTCTGTAAGGGCACACACCTGTGATCACACACTCTGGAAGGAGAGGTGAGAGGACCAGAATTTAAAATTATACTTTGATACATATTGAGTTTTTGGTCAATCTGGGCTACATGGCACTTGATTGGGGGGGGGGAACCAGAAAAAAACGCAAGGGAGCAAACAATCAAGTAAGAAAGAAACAAAAGAAGAGAAAGAAGAAAAAAGAAGAGGAAAAGGAGGTTCTGGGTTTGGCACAGGTCATGTGCGCTGCTTCTCTTGGTCTTGGCACAGGGAGCCCCTCCCCTCTGTGCATTCTGCATAGCACTGACCTGAACCACGGGGCTTGTTGGCTATCACTGTGGTGTAACACGCATTCCTTCCTTTCTGACTTCACTGTCATGGCTATAAAAGAACTCGAAGATGATCATTTAGTGAGGTTAGTCTGCCTCCTGGTGGCTCTTTTAGGCTGTCAAGCACAGCTTGCTGTGTTGAGATGAGGCTGCAGGAGAGGCAGAAAGGTCTGTTAGATCTGGTTAAAGCCTCGGGGCATGGTCACCAGCACATTGGCTGCCTGCCACAAAGGTGCGGGCTCTCTCTCCTGACACTTCTGTTTCTACCTGGGGCTTTCTTTAATGGGGGCTCAGCTGGAAGGTGCAGGGGCCTGTCAGGATCTTGTACTGGGTGTCCAGTCTTTACTTTCCATGCCCCTTCTGACTGGCAGGGAAAGAACTGTTTGAATACCCATGGCTCCCAGATGTGGAAAGGAATTTGCCAGGTCATGCTGGCTCAGTATCTCCAATCTCAAAGTAGATGTCTCTAATATTCTGGACTGGAGGGACTGGGAGACCGTAAGGAGACCAGACAAATAGGAGTCTGGAACCGTAAGAGATTGCATGAAATCTCTACGTCCCACAGCTTTGGGACGTAAAAAGTTATCTGGTAAAGTGGTTAGGCCGATGTCAGCTGTCAGAGGCAAAACTGGACCTGGCTTTGTCTGGCCCCAGCCTGTCTGGCTTTCCCAACTACGTTCAGCCTAGAGCAAATGACCCAAGAGTTAGCATCTATGATCCCCTCCCTCTGTACACATGCTTTGTTCCTCTGTGATCCCCCTCTGCACCCATGACCTGTTCCTCTACAGCCCCCTCCCTATGTACCCATGTTCTTCTGATCTACAGCCCCCTCCCTATGCACCCATGTTCTTCTGATCTACAGCCCCCTCCCTATGCACCCATGTTCTTCTGATCTACAACCCCCTCTCTCTGCACCCATGACCTGTTCATCTACAGCCCCCTCCCTCTGCACCCATGCCCTGTTCATCTACAGCCCCCTCTCTCTGCACCCATGACCTGTTCATCTACAGCCCCCTCCCTCTGCACCCATGCCCTGCTCACCTATGACCCTTCCTTTTCACCCATGCCCTGCTCCTTGCCACCCTGTTCATCCCTCCAACTTTATTTTGTTCCTTTATAAAAAAAAATCAAAGATAGTATTTATGTAAAAATATATTTTATATGAAAAGTCAATAGACATACATATAAAAATTCCTCAGTATCATAACACCATGATTTTATCCTAAATGCTTTAAATACAATCTTTTCATCGATTCTTGCAAAGCCTGTTCGCAATACTGGAGCAAAGTAAATGGTAATACAACATTAAAGTGACAGGAGGTGTCTACATTCAAATCACACCAAAGTACATGGAAAATTAAATAAAAATATTAATAACTTAGAGATAATCCCTTAAGTGTGGCTGTTTCACATTCCTCCAGCCAGACAGCAACTATCCCTTAGAGACAGAATCCATCCATCTCATCACAGTTCTCAGAAAAGACAAGGGGGCAGATTTCTTGTTTCTTGTCTCCTGGATTTCTGTTCAGAGGAGAGACTTCAAGGCTTTGGAGTTTGGGTTTTCTTGTCCAAATACTTCATGGCATCCTGGACCCACTGGTGTTGGGCGTCAGTACAGAGCTCCATACCCCTCTTGGTCTTGAAGCTGTAGGAAGAGTGCTTTGTTAGAGAGACTGTGACTTATCCTGTGAGTACCTGCCTGGTGCATTTCCCCAAATTGATGACCGTGCCCCAGGGATAGAGGAGGAAGAAGGTAAGACAAAGGAAGGGCTTAATGAAAAGATGCTGCGGTCCTCAGTGGCCAAAGGCAAACCCCTTCCTCTCCCTGGCTCCTGGCTGGAGAGGGAAGTTTTGAAATGGTGGCTCTGAAGAGAGTGGTAAGTTTCAGTTTGCCCATTGAAAGTTATCTGAGTTTGCAGTAGAGTCTCCACGCATCGAGTGTTTAGCCCTATCCACTGCCTCTGGGAATGACCTAGCCCTGAGGGACAAAGGCCTGGGGTGCATACTCACATAACAGCTTCCCAGGGACAGTGGCTACTGGTGATCTTTTTGTAGCTCTCCAGATTCTTTGTGGGGATCTTTGGTTTCTTGACATAGCAGCATGTGGGTGAATGGATCCCATCTACAATGAAAGAACAAGAAAAGGTTCTTCATGGAGGATTCTGGGTTTCTTGTTTAAGATTGATGGGATAGTAGAAAGTAGTCAGAGAGGTAAGAAAAGACCAAAGGAGAAGTTGCCCACTCCTAATATAACACCTCTCCTCTTTAGGATGACCCTCAATTCTTTCTCCCTTCTATGGGTTATATGCCAGTCAACAGGGGCAAGAAGAGCTGAGGACAACTCCGGCTGTCACTAGAAAGCATTCAGATAATGACCCATCTCCTTAGAGTATGACGATACCAGTTATGAGTCCCCCTTTTGGGTTAGAAAACTTTGTGTCTTGTTGTGAACATCTTGTAGACACAGCCTCTACAGAACCACTGTCACTATAAGCTGGGCTGCCTGAAGCACACACTAGACCCTGTTGCTCTTCCCCTTCCCTCTTCTACTTGAGAACACACCCCACCTCAGGCCACTCTTTGATAACCCAGAGCCCCATTACTGGAGAAGTAGCTGGTGCAGGAACTATCTTGTTTCTACTAATGAGTCCTGGAGGGATCAGATTCAAGTCCTGCCTCTGACCCTGGACTGGCCTCATGTCCCTCTTTCTATTGCCTTCTTTTGGCAAAGGCAGTAAGATCAAACTATGAGTAACCCTCATTCTGTAATGGTCCGTGAAAACCCAGAGAAGGGGCAGCATGCCCCAGGGGGAAAGGAGGCAAGGCCATTCTTACCTGGCTGAGCCTGTATGTGGATGCTGAAGGCAGCCACTGTGAGCAGCAGGCACAGAAGCATTGCAGAGGCTTGCATGGTGGAGAACGGGAGAGCTGGCTTCAGTAAGAGCTGGCAGATTCTGAGCTGGCCTGGCCTCTGGTCTTTTGGCAGTACTACCTCCTCTTTTATAGGCAGCAAATAGGGAGGGATCTTCATTTGGAATGGAATCAAGGAGGGTGTGATTTGAGGCTGTCCTATTTCCATTTAATATCAATAACGGAAAATGAGGTAGTGATTCTGTCCAGATAGAGGCTGTACTGTGAATTCTGGGTACACTTATCAGCTCAGATCCTAGAAAAGGAAATAGTTACTGTAGAATGAGGAAGGAAACAGATGACCAAGTCAAGGGGTTCTCATTTCCTCCTTCAACCAACATCCTTAGGATCCCCAAGTCCAGAAACAGGCACTAAATATTTGGCTAGATTTTAAAATGCACTCCAAAAAAGGACAGTTCTGTTAGTTTTTCAAATCTCAGAGGAAAGTAGAGGAATAAAATGTTAGCCAAAAGAGAAAGAATTCCCCAAACCCTTGTGTCTAATATAGCTTTCGGTTATATTTGGGCTCAGATAAGAAGGCTGACTGGCCCCAGATAGGCAGGGTTTGCTTAGGATCTTTTGCTTTGCAAGGAGATGATGGTTGAGGTTGGGGATCATCCCAAAGCCTCCCCTCCAAGTCTAGCATCTGGAAGAACTTAAATAGCTATATGGTGGAGCAGATGTTCTTTGGTTTCTTCCTCTCCTTCTTTCTCTGCATCCCACTGTGAAGACCATATATTTTAAATGATGCCTTCGAGTCCCCAGGACCATAAAAGACACCTCTTAGAAAGATGGTACAAAGGAACCTACAGACATGTTTTAAAAACCACTCTATAGAACCACACATCTGTAAGGCAGAAGCAGAGAGAGTGTTTAGAAAGAGCAAGGGCCCGAGCTCCATCCCCAGAAATACCATCCAGAGGCGTTTAGAATGACACATCACATCGGGCTCTTGGAATCTTGTGGTTTTCAAATATTTGATTAGCTATGGAAATATCCCTTCTAAGTAAAAGAACATAGAGAAGTCAAGCTGAGTGTAATGCCATATGCTTTTAATCCCAGCCCTCAGCATGTGAGATGCCAAGGGAGGAGGATTGTGAGTTTGGGGCCAATCTACATTACAGAGTGATACATCATGTCAAAAGTCCAGCGTCTGGGGACATAGAACATGCTAGGCATGAGTGCTTGCCCTGGCTTCACAGCAAAGACACAAACCTAAACACTAATCAAGCAGTAATATGAGATCCAGCCTGTGGATCGAGAGAACACATTCACAGATCATATCACTGACAGACAACAGGTTGGGAGTTACCTTTCAGCTAATATAAAGAATTCCCACAACTCAGCAGCTAACCAAAACAAAATTAAAAAAAAAATCTGAATTGTAAAGGGGAAAAGAGTATCAATGGATGTTCCTTAGGGATGATAGGCGACACGCATAGAAAAGGACATACCACATTGCTAGTCATTGGAAGCTTGTGTGAGGCCCCGAGTTCAATGTCAAGTCCCCGTATGTAAATAAATAAAAAGGAAAAAAGAAACTCCAAATCAAAACTATTAGGAGATATCGCTTTGCCCCATTATAGTACTTATATCAAAATAAGAACTGGCTTACTTTTTTTTTTTCCCATACAGGGTTTCTTTGTAGCTTTGGTGCCTGTCCTGGAACTTGCTCTGCAGACCAGGCTGGCCTTGAACTCACAGAGATCTGCTTGTCTCTGCCTCCAGAGTGCTGAGATTAAGGGTGTGTAACACCACCCAAACTGGTGCTTATAAGCTCAAAGGTAGAGTATTAGCCCGGCATCTACAAGACTCTTGGCTCCAATCTTAGTAATGTCAAACAAACAAACAAAAAGCAACAACAACAAACTAAACCATTAGTGGGCAAAGAAGGGAATGGGAAGTTGTTTAGTGAGGAGAGGTAGTTTAGATTTTACAAGGCGAAAACGGTCAAGACCTCTGTTGTTCAATGATGCTAGATACGTCAGCATTAATCCCATAAACTATACTTAAAGATAGGAGGTATGGTGAATTTTGTGTTTTGTCTTTTTGCCCCTGTTTTAAAAGTTAAATGGAGGATGAGGTCTTTAAAAAGTGAATTTTCTCGTTCCCAGTACAAACTGGTGATTGTTCTTCAAACAATGACTCACTGAGCTGTTTCCGACTCTCTTGGAAGCAATGGGTCCTAGGAATAAGGCACAATAGACACTTACTGGGAAAGCAAAACTGAGAAACTCAAGCAGTGGGGTTGGCGAGAGGACTCAGTTGGTAAAGAGCATGGCATGCAAGCGTGAGAACCTGGGTTTGAGCATCAGAACTCACCCAGGAGTTGAGTGATCACACCTCAAGTCCCAGTTTGGGGGAGGTAGAGACAAGAAGATCTCCAGGACCATCTGGCCAGCCAGCCTGAACCAATGAGTGCACTCTGGGTTCAACAAGTGTCCCTGTTTCAAAAAAAAAAATGTGGTCAGTGCTTGAAGAACAATGACTGGACCTTTGGTCTCCACACAGATGTGCTCCTAAAACCCAACAACGAGAGACCATGCCCAGAAGTTCTTGTACTTCCAGACAGGTACCAGGAAAGATGCTCCTGTGGCAAGGACTTTGATCTTGTTCTTATGACAAGCATCCTTGATCATGCCTTCAAGACCCATCAGCTATGGGCTTCTGGCTTGTCCTTTTGCACCCACTGGCCACACTGGGGGTGAAGTTGGGTGGACATGCCTTCCTTTAGTAGCTGTCACTGCTGTTTGCTGGCTCACAAAAGGCTGAAGCTGGTTTACAGCTGGTACAGAACCCTGGGCTTCTGATTATCTTGGCCATAAAATTCCTTCTGGGGAAAAACAAAAACCAAACCTTGCTATTCTGAGTTACTGGTACAGGTGTGTCGTGTCTCTTCCTTTCTCCCTCCGTGCCTTACTGGCTGCTTTCCTTGCTTCGCCCACACCTGCTCCACAACTCTTTTAAGTCAAAGCTGACAGGCTTGAATGAGAACTCCAGTTTCTAACCAACTCCCTTCTTTAAACCACTTTATCCAAAGCCTTTATTGCTCAAAACCTTTAAAAAAATTTCATCCCCATGCCTTGACGCCATATGGTTTTCAGTAGAACTGGGGAGGGCATGCACTCAAGAAAAGGGAGTCTTCAACAAATGCTGTTGGGAACGGCAGAAATCCACTTTCAGGAAGATAAAAGGAAACCCCAGCTCTCGCAGTACATGAAAATCAACTCAAATGGGTTAAAGGGTATAAAATGTGAGACCTGAAACATGAAGGGAGGAGAAGGAACCATACAGGCGATGCTTCATGATGTGGGACTAGGCACAGAGATTATGGATAAGACCTCAAGGCATAGGAAATAAAGGCAAGAAAGAGCCAACCATGTTGTTTCTTTTTTTAATCAAACATAAAGGTTAGGAAAGGAAGCCATCAGCCGAGTTAACAAATTAACCCATAGAATGGGAGTCAATATAGGAGAGCCCACTTCATCCGTGGCGGTGTGCTGCCGCCACACGCGTACACTGTCTAACAAAAAATGTCACTTCCCAAATAAAGGCACAGATAAATAAAAGATACCTCAGCTTTCCTGATCATGAAGTACGATAGTTAGTACCAATTGTCAGCCTAACAGAATCCAGAGCTACCCGGGCAGAGGACCTCTGGGAATGCATGTGGGAACTATCTGGACCTTGTCAGGCTAATTGGAGGGGAAAGAATTGCCCACTCTGAGAGGACCCCATTCCCTGGCTAGGACCTTAGGTTGTATGAGTGGAGAGCCAGAGCTGAGCAGCAGCCACGCTCCACTCTCTGCTTTCCTGTTAGGGATGGGACATGATCAGCCGCTTCGAGTTCTTGTCGCCTTGTCTTCCCTGCCCTCATGAAACCAAGGAGAAGGCTTTCCTGCCCTAAGTTGCCTTGTCAGAGTATTTCAGAGTATTTGTCACCGCAACACAAAAAGAAACAAAGGCATCAGGGAAATGCAAATCAAAACCACAGTGAGACACCACTTCCCTCCAGTCAGAAGGGCAATTGCCAAAAAAAAAAAAAAAAAAAAAAAAAAAAACTAAAATAAATGGTGCTAGCAAGGATGCGGAGAAACGGGGTCCCTTGAAACTGTTGGCAGAAATGCAAACTAGTGGAGTCATTGTCAGGAAAGGCGTGGCAGCTCCTCAAAATATCAAAGGTTACAATTAGCATATGATCTGGCAATCCTTCCCCTGGGTAAGCTGCCAAAGGGACAGGAGTCAGTATGTCAGCAGACACCTGTGCTCTAGGCTTACCCCAGCACTGGCCACAGCAGCCAAGAGACGGAAGGAGCTTAGTGCTAGTTGATAAGTAGATGAAGATGATACGGCAATAGTATAGAGTAGAATAATAGCCACCGAAGGGTGGGGCCCTGTCACTTTTGACGGAATGGCTGAAACCGGATGTCATCGTGTTACATGCAATAAGCCAGACACAGGAAAGTCAGTCGCATGTGATCTTCCTCATGTGAGAGCCATGAAAGTTGACCTCGTGAAAGCTGAAAGTAGACGGGTGGTTACTAAAGACTGGGCGGGGCGGGAATGGGAGGGCGGCATCAAGTCAACCAGCAGACACCGTTACATAAAAGATTGGAGAAAGGAGTTTTGCTTGTTGTATCGTATGCTATTAATTTGTAATCAATCAATTCTGTGCATATTTAAAAGGCCAGAAGAAAGGATGGATTCTGAGTGTTTTCAATTTAAAGTGACAATTGTTTCAGTGTGTATGTTGTGTATTTGAACATTATGCAATATACACATGTTCTAAAACATTGCACGAGAGGCTGGCGTGAGGGCTCAGTGGGTAAAAGTATTTGTTTTACATCTTTGGAAATCCTGAAGGTCTATCCTCAGAACCATATAAAAAATCAGATATGGTGACACTCATTTATAGTCTGGGCACTCCAACGGTGAGATGGAAAGCGGACACAGGAGAATCACCCAGAAACTCATAGGGAATCTAGCATAGAGTAGACACCGCAGTGACAGAAACAAGAGAGATGCTTGCTCAACTAGGTAGAAGGAGAGAACCAGCTCTCAAAAGTTGTCCTCTGACCTCCACATATGCTCTGTGGCTCACATGTGCCATGTGTACGCGCGCGCGCGCGCACACACACACACACACACACACACTACACACACACACGTGCCATGCCTTATGTTTGGAGGTCAGAGAACAACTTGCAGAAATTGGTTCTTTCCTTCCTAGGTGTTGAACTCAGGTGTTGAGGCCTGGTGGCAAGTACCTTTACTTGGTGAGCCATCTGGCTGGCCCATGTGCTTTCATTTTAGAAGGAATTCGTGAGTATAAGCACAATGTATTAGCTAGGGCTCTCTCCATGTGTATATTATATATAGTTACACATCCACACATGTATGTGCATGTATATATGCGTGCACACATATATGTATGTGTGTGATTATAAAAGAGAGTTGATTAGGTCGACTTCCTAACTGTTGACTGAGTAATTCCCCCAATGAGCATCTGCGTGCTGGAGAGCAAGCAATCCAGGAGCTGCGCAGTCCACAAAGATGGGCACTTCAGGAAAGCAGGGGCCAGTGATGCTGCTTCAGTCTGAAGCTGAAGGCCTGCAAGCTGCAGGGAGAGCCAACGGTGTGAGCCTGTACTGCAGGCCGAAGAGAGTGGTGCCTGAGGTCCCCTGGAGTGGAGTTTGGTCATGCTGTTTGCCTCCCCTGCTTCCCTTTCTGTCTGGACCTCTGGCTAGTTAGAGGGTACCACCATACTTAGGGTGAGTTTCTGCTAGTTGCTATCCCAAGCTCCCGTCATCTCTACACCTTCATGGGCACATCCAGAAGGGGGCTCATAACCTCCTAAGTGTCTCTCAATCACAACACGTGGACAGTCAGGATAAAACATTACGTACTGGTCACTTAGAAGCACCTGCTGTACTTTACCTATACAGTGCCAGACAAATCATGACACCCACAAGGCTATTTGACCACCTTCTTAGCGAACCAGATAAAACTTTCAAATACTGTGCCCAGCTACAGAGTATAAGCCTTTGTCTGGTCCCTAGGCATGCAGTCTAAAGGGCAACCCTGTCTTCCGAGCACTAGTACACTAACATCTGGAGCCTGTGCATGTCCTACCTGACCTTGCAAAGGGGTTTGTGGATGTCACTGATATGAAGACCCTGAGACAGATCATCTTGGCTGTGAAGATGTACTCAGGACAATCACAAAGGTACCTTGAATATGAAAGCAGGAAGGTCAGAAGGTTAGAGAGACGGGATTACAGCTGGGTGCGGTGGTGCATGCCTATCATCCTAGAACTGGACAGTCTGAGGCAGGAGGATTGCCATGAGTTTAAGGCTAACCTGTGCTACATAACAGGTAGCCACAATATGAGCCTCTGTCTCATAAAGCTGAAACACCAGCAAAAGCTGTGGCTAGAGAAGCAGAGAGATGCTCACAGAAGGAGGGATGGGGGAATAAAAGGGGGAGAGTGAGCGAGACAGAGGGATGGAGAGACAGAGAAAGAATCCAGAAGTGGTTTCTAGGAGTTGTAAACAGTAAATTCTTTAAGGGACTGCAGCTAGACTGGCCCAGTGTAGAGTTAACAATCCAACTGTTTGCTAATGTGTTTGGCTGTTCTAAGCCTTCTGGTGTATGTTGATTTGTTAGTGGCAATCAGAGACTAATACAGAGTGTGATACCTGGGGCAGGGCGCTGCTATAATAAATCATAGAAACGGCTCTGGGATTGAGCAATAAACAGAGACTGGAAGCCTGAGAATGATGGGAAAGGACAAAGACATTCTGGAATAAAATGCTGGCAGCAACGGGAAATGAACGCATCCTACTTGGCTTCCTTAAGTGCCTAAGCACGCCAATGCTTTGTGCTCAGTTTCATTGTGCAAGGACCAAGAAACCTCTGCTTGCTTTGAGAAAAAAAGAAAACAAGCCAATATTTCATAAGAATGAGCAGATAGGGCTTGCAAATGCAGCGGGAGCAGGCTATAGGGCTATATGGGGAGTAAGTGCATGTGCCCCCGTCCCCTTTCCCTTTCCTCCTCTCAGCCAGTCAGCCTGGCATCAGAGACCTCTTGTTCTATAAGCTACTGATTTCCACTTTATTTCCTCTTTGCCTCCACTCTGATTTAAAATTTCTTTTCTGACCGTTAATCAACACCGAGGACCGTTGAACCTCTGGAATGTAGGGTCTGTGAACTTCACACAACAAAACCTACAGATTGTTTGCTGTCTGAGTATTACAGCCCTCGGAGCTCTGAAGCAAACCCTCAGCTTCAGCCAGAAAGTCTGGCCTGGCTCAGATATGTTCCAACTTTGAGCTGCAGCAATGAAAACTTACCAGGAGACAGGATCCTCCATCAGAAGGGAATCTCGGCCCCTGCTTATCTCTGCAACACCCCCCCCCATCCCACTGAATTGAAAGACTCCATTGATCCCTAGTAATCAAGTCTGTGTCCACCCAAGTGTCCTTCCTGTTAGGCAGTCTTCCCAGCCTTGCATGCTGCCAAAGGCACTGCTGGGTCTTGCTTGACAATATCTTTCTCCCCACCAGATGGGGAAGGTGAGCACCATGAGAGCTGATTTCCCAGCAAAAGATGCTCACCCTCCCTCATGGAGAGAGGCTGTCTGTGTCCAACCGTCCCGTGTCACAGACTTCAGCTGGACATCCAGAGAGAGAAAAATCTACCCATTTGAATGGACAGCCTAGGTTCCCGGGTGGGGGCTCAGGGTGGTAATGGGAAGAAACGTTTTCGGGTTTGTGAGAAGTTGCCCCACTGACAAGTTCAGGAGAGGTCTGCACCTAACGCCTTTCCCCACAGCCCAGCACATTGTTCTCCAGAGTTGTCCCTTGGACCCCATCTTCAGTCCTCATCTATTGATGGGCCACAGTCTATCACTTCTCTCCACATCTTCCTGTCTGTAGGAAGCCATCAAGGTCCATTTTCCAAAGCTCTCCCTGAGCCCGAGCCTCTGAATGGGACACATCCCTCTTCATTGAACCAAAGAGTTTCCATTAAAGGACAAGGTCAGAGGCAGTACCATGCCCACACCTTTACACTCAAAACCCTGTATTCAGGCTTCTCTTGAAAAAATTCTCATCATGTGACATACGTGTGGCCCATCTGATTGTTTTTTTTTTCCTCCCTTCTCCCTTTGATACAACTTGACAGACACATGGCCCCATTTGATTGTTCTTCTCATCACCTTTTGATGCACATAGCATCCTCCTTTCCACCTTCCTCTGTTTTCCCCCACCTGCCTTTCTTTTTCTTGATGTGTCTGTGCTTTTCTGGAAAAACTCTGACCATTATCAAGGATAAGTTTTGTGTCTTCCTCTCTTAAGAAGCCTTAAGATAAACTTCTTATAGAAGGTGGTTAAGTCCCCTCTCCATCCCCCAGTGCCTGCGTTGCCTACCCAGTTAGGGAGTCAAGTGGGAGAGTTAGAGATAGAAGTGGTGCATCCCAGGAAAGGGCGATTGGAACACACGGCAGGTGTTGACTGGGACTTCTGTCAAGCAGGAGACTGAGAAGCAATACTGGGGACTGGAGCAATGGTCCTAGCATGGCTGATTGGGCCCTGTTTTAAAGCGTCTATGACACTCACACGAGACCATCCAGTACGAAAGACTGGGCCACTCATTCTGCCATTACAATGTGTGTCCCTCCTGTGCTGTCCTCCAAGCTTAAACACGCCCTGCTTCGCGACTTCCCTCAAGAAAACACCCAAAGCCAGTTTGTGTACAAAAATAATTTATTTCTCTTAATAATTAGAAATATCGATTTCCATAATAATATTTTAAACAATGCCCTGGAATCTCAAACACAAAGTTTTTCCATCCATCTTTACAAAATGCATCTCTCACAACATTTGAAAGTGTAGAAACAGGGTTCTCAGAGGGAAAACAATGGAACCACATCTCGGATCCAAGAAACCCTAGTATTCAGGGGAGGGGATATCGAGACATCAATAAGTTAAATAAGTTTAACATTACTTAGAGCACCACATTCAGGTCACACTAGTTCACTGTTGGGCTAGCCACTCTCACAGAGGTTCTTGAGCTTGCTGCGGGCAAGGGAGTAGTCGATGCATTAACTGCGGGTCCATGGGTCAAGTTAGCATTCAAAGGTGCTGAAGATCTTACAGTAGACACACTTTTAGACACAGTTGTCGTTTCCGATCTAGCTTGGTTCTGGTCCAGTTTATTCGTGTATGCCTGGACCCAGGCTTGCTTGGGGTCAGCACAGATCTCTTTCTTGAGCTTGGTGATGAAACTGTGGAAAGAGAGAAGACACAGTCAGATGAAGTTCAGTGGCTAAGCATGGAAGGACTGTGCGGGGCTAAAGGAGGAAGGCAGGTAGGAAAGGGGACTCCGAGGGGCCTGCAGGTTTTCCAAGATAAGCTCATGAAATTGGGGTGCTCTGAAGAGCATCCCTTTAGACAGTGCTGTTGGGAATTGCTCTTTCCTTCTTGGCTGCAGTTTTCTCATTGGAAATCATCTGATATTGGATCTGAGTGTGTGAGTGACTGGAAGTTTACGAGGACCATCCCTTGCTCTTGAGTGACTGACTAGAAGTACGTGAGGACCACCCCTTGCTCTTGAGGAAGAACTTTGCACCAGGGAAGGCTAGTAGGTGTCACTCACATCACAGCTTCTTTGGGACACTTGCTGCTGGTGACTCTTTTGTAGCTCTCCAGCCTCCTCTCTGGGATCTTCTTGATGGTGAATGAGAAGCAGCAGGTGAGAGGGGAGTTAACTGCATCTGGAGAAGAAACCAGAGAGGGGGGCACGTTAGGACAAGAGGGATGCTTCTGGCCTCAGAAAAGAGGAGGACCATGAGGAACAGGCAGTTTCAACAGGAGTGGATGGCAACCCAGATAGGTCAGAGTGGGCATGTGATCACTGATACACTGACTCAGAGATGTGTGCTTTAATGTAAGTTCACAATCTTGGATAAAGGGGTGTCATTAAGACAAGGTGACTCTGGGGACTGTCATTAGAAAGAGCTAAGACGTCAAATAACCAGAGTCCAAGGAAATGGCCTGGGGACCTTATTCTAGGCTCCTGAAATCTATCTCTGATCCTGAGCATCCTCCCCCCCCCCACTAAGCCTCTGTCTCTGGAAGGTGGACTGCATGAAACAGAGGTCTCAGGTCTCTTCTCTCCCCTGCCCCCCAATCTGGAGAAACACATCAACCCAGGCCCCTGTCTGGTCACCCGTATTCTCAAATACTGAGGACAAGGAGCCACGTGAAGACGTGATTTCAAATTTAGATCTTAGAAGAATTCGAAGTCTAGGTTGGCCTTTTCCCAGAAGCCCCTGCATAATTGGGTTGGCTCTTTGCCCTTCTCTCAGCTGTCTTACCTTGGTGTGTGTGTGGGGGGGGATTATCTGTTCAGGTGAGACTACACTATGATGATGGCCCATGACAGTCCACGATGGGGTAATACACCGTGAGGAGAAGGAAGCTGGGGTCTTACCTGGCTGGGCTAGCACGTGGATGCTGCAGGCAGCAACTGTGAGGAGTAGGCACAGAAGCGTTCTTGCAGAGACCTGCATGGTGGAGGGAGAGAGAGAGCTGGCTTCAGAGGGAATCGGCAGGCTCTGGGTTGGCCTCAGCCTCTCTGCTCTTCTGGCAGCTCTGCCTCAGCCTTTTATTGTTGTTAAGTCAGGGGGGCGGAGTCAGGCTGGGAGCCTGGTCCCCAGGGGGTAGCATCATCCTTCGTGAGTGAGGAAAAGTGGAAGATTGAATCTGCTGAGTAAGTGCAGGGCCCTAGGAGGTTTCCAGGAAGCAGAAGAGAGAAGCTGCGGGTTGGAATTGGGTACTTTTTCCAGCCACTGCTGCCAGCGAGTGAATGAAGCTGGGCGGGAAGGGGGAGGTGTGGAGAGCCGTCATAGCAGACTGACCACAAGTGTGAATGGAGTGGTCTTGCTTTCACTGAAGTAAAAGGAAGCGGGCAAGGATCCTAAGGTCCTAAGGGGGATGCAAGCATACCCCAGCTTGCCCCTGGCCCAAGGGATCTTGGAGATGGGAAAGGACAGCAGTAAGTACACCAAGTCCTTGTTTAACATTGAATAAGGTGTTCGCTCCACTTGGCGGTTCCCAGAAACACAGCAGGACTGAGGAGCTTTGCAACCTTGAAATGAACTGTCTGAGTTGTAAGGTTCCAGACCTGGAAAGCCATACGAATCGGATCCTGTAGCAGAAGAGATTTCCATGCAAATCCCATACAGTGCTTAGTCTGTGCCAGGAATGTTTGGGAGGCTTTACAGTGCAAAGTCTCTGAGTTCCCAGCTCTAGTTATGTAGGTATTGCTAATCTCCAATGTATAGATCAGGCAGCTGAGGCCCAGAAAGGTTGTAGGTAACTGCCCCGGGGTGCTCTGGAAATGGGCCCAGGTGCTCTAGTCTGTGTTATCGTTGTGGTACTTGCTCTCTCTGTGCTCAGCTCCTTCAAACTAACAGATAGAAAATGGGCCATGGAGAAACATTCCTTGTGGCTAAGTCACTATGACTAGGAGCCTGTGGCCAGCATTTACTACTCGTGGTTACTCTCCTCCCTGCCTTCTTCTGGATTTCCAGGGACCATGAGTGAGCCAAGGATCCATATTTGGGGAAATGGAATGTCTGGCTTTACTTAGCTCTGCAGGCTTAGATTTCTCCAGAAACAGTAGCATCAGAGCAATAAAATCTGAAAGTCCTTACATTTAATTTCAGTCAATTCTTTTACAAAAATAGTAGAAGTGTCCTAGGCATGCCAATGGCTGAGCAGAGGCTGACACTCGAGTGTCTTGATTCCCTCTGCCCACTACAGTATCCTGAGTCTTGCCTGATGGGCAGGGATGGACCTAGCACTCCTCTTTCACAGAGGGTCCCGGAGACAATGCCCATAAAGAGATGGGATTATTGGAAGAGAGCAATTCTCCAGTTATTATATTTGTATAAGAAATAAGCAGCAACAAGCAAACTGTATTTAGTCGACAATAAGTGGTCATTAGCAGCATTTTGATGGCTTACTGGGAGCCTGGAACACTTAGCTGTCAAAATACCTAATTATTCGTAGGTTACACAGGTGACACCGGGAGCTGATGCTACCATTCAGGTTGTACTGATTCTGGAATCCCTGACCCTGGACATGAGAGTTAATGTCTCACGATGGATGTTAGCTTCTTAGAGAACCTGGAGCAGAGATTCTATGAGGGAGAACATTCTAGACTCTTGGGCAGAATTAGAGAGGACAGGCCACTCCTGTGCCGCTTTGCTCTACCTCTGGGAACCTTCTTTTTGTTCCACCTGTGTCATTCATGATCTTGCTAATCACTCTCCTCCTCCCCTGCTAGTGCCCAAACACCTCTGAGTTTGGCTCAGAACTTTCCCTGTGGGTTCGCTCACTTATTCTCAAATATGTGAATTACTTTGGGACCGGAGGCTGTAGTTTTGCACAGTCATTTCTTCCCAGACTTTCTCACTATAACTTCCAAGAAGTTTTCCTCGTGTTCATAGACACTCACCTCTCGTCTATGAGTGTGTCGTCTATGGAGTCTAGTCATTCCTCAGGCTTTCTATAGCATTCACAAGTCGAGAGATGCCGCTCTTGCTCCTAAGAATCTGAGGCCCCAAAGCCCTCCCCCCCCAAGAATATGTAATAGTGTCACCTCTTTCTATGAGAGGAAACCTATTCCTGACTGACGTACACAGACTGTTATGGCCCATGGTCACAGGGAAAAGCCCGTGGCTTTGTTGAGCACAGGGACCGGCTCCTGTGTCTATTGGAAGTCACTATTGGAAGTGGATTGGCCACTGCAAGCCTCAGTTAACCCAGGGGGAGAAAACAGAGTGAATCATAAACCGGAGAAAGGAAAGTGATTGTCTATCTCCCTCGGCTTCACTCTGTCAACAAAGGATGCTCTTCCCAGCTGGTGGGTCAGAGTGGGAGAGGAGAGTTGGAAATCCCCATTCTGAGGCAGGATTGGAAGTTCCCATTTCCTCTGAGAGACATTTGGCAGGAGCGTGCGTTCCAGATGCTGGGCTTGCCGCCAGTTCTCACGTGGGGCTGAGAATCTGGACTGGTTTAACACAGGCCTGGGCTAAGCTCTGGCTTGGGAGCAGCCAAGGGAAAGGCCCGGGGAAGAACTATAGGTGGGTGAAGAGCAATAATAGTCCAGTGGTCCCTAGCATCCCTTCTCTTAGTTACCACCCAGATGAACAATGGAAAGTTTC
Source organism: Alexandromys fortis (assembly GCF_014885135.2). NCBI lineage: Eukaryota > Metazoa > Chordata > Mammalia > Rodentia > Cricetidae > Alexandromys > Alexandromys fortis. The sequence goes on from NW_026068174.1 coordinate 995,696, forward strand.
TCCGGGTGAATAATCTCCTTCCTCCACATGGACCCTAGTCAGTGCCACGCACTCCCACTCAGGGTCAGAACTGAAGAAGGAAGAAGTAAGAGGGAGCTATCTAGAAGGTCAGAAGAGCATCCTAGGCCCTCAGCTGGACTTTACTCCTGGGCTCTCTTGCTTGCTATTCTCCTGTTCATGTCGCTCATGGCCTTCTGACCTATGCTTCCAGATGGTCTCCGCTCCCCAAGCCTTTGAAGGAAGTGCAGAATTGGTACCTGGACACAGTCATCCCCCAGCAACTACCCACTGCACTCCCTGAGTGAGCGCTCAGGTTCAGGTGGACCAGGCCTGTGTACCGAGGACTCGGAACCTGCCATCCTTTCAGACACCATAGCTTTCCATTACACTGTCACAGAATGTCTAGTGGGAGTGGCACCTCCAAGATGAAGCACTTAGTTCTCAGATTGAGGGTCTGAGGCCAAGAACAAGGTCATGGCACGCCCAGGGTGGCACAGAAGGCTAAAGGACGTATTCATGCTGGCTTGGCTCCAAGCTCGCTCTGTGTTCTCTACCACCCACTCACAATGATTGGTGGTCAGCATCCCCCTTGGGTGAGCCTCAGGGAAAGGGCCACTGGCAGGAGTGGGCCAGTCTCACAGAGCATACAACCGAGGTAGGAAACGAAGGTAGGAAAGAACTTCAGAAGAAGCCTGAGCAAAGCTTTCTCCAAGCCTCTGGCATCCTAGACTCTGATGTAGGTATGCTCCTGCTCCCTTTTCATGAAGGAGTTGAGGGTATCCGTAGGACGAAAGTGGTACTGGTGGGCAGGGCATACTGGAAAAGAAAGAGGAGAGTCACTTGCAACTGGGTTGGGTGGAAAGGGGCTCATCACTTATATCGTCTCCTGGGCTAGTGGTAGCAGACAGGCCCATGAGTCATAAGGCGAGAGCTGCCCTGGTGACGGGAAGAAGAGGGGTACACTGGTGGGGCGACAGGAATCTAAGGAACTCTGCAGTTCCTTTGAGTTGTCTAGTATGGAGAAGCTGATGTCTGCACTTGGGGCCTAGATGGCACAGGTGGCCCGAGCAGTGTGGCGATGGGTGTAAGGGTGAGGTAAGTACATTTGAAGTATCCCTGTGAAGGTGCTGGGCTCTGAGCAGCCATAAGTGCAGCGAGAGTTTTAGGGGAACAGTCTGTGAATCATTCAAATGGAGACAGAGACATTGTTTTAGTGGCATTTAGTGGGATCCTTGAACACAGGGGTTTTGCTCATCCAAGGGAAAATCAAGTGACATATAGAACAATTACATTGACCACACATACAGCATCATGAAAGTTCTTGTGTGATACAGAGAAGGCTGGGGTGGGACATTTGTGGTGGGGGTCAAGGATTGGGCAGGTTTTGAACTTGGATCATCACTGGGTGGGGGAAGGACATTTGTTGTAGAAAATCTCCGGGCACTGCACATTTTAGGATGCTTATGTAGCTCTTGGCATCATATTGAAGAGCAGGTGCTGATTCAGTGGGTCTAAGGGCTGAGATGTGCAAATCTAATCAGGTAGGTGGTCCTGATGCTGCAAGTATCCAGCTCCCTTAGAACCACCTGGAAAGAGCAAAGGATAGAACAAGATGCTGAGGGATGTGACACCATGAGCTACTCATCTCTCCCAGACTAGCTTCCTGCCTGTGGCCCCTACACAAGCTTCAAGGACTGGAATGTGGTGCTGCCCCTAGCAATTTCATCTTTTTTTTCTAGAGAAATGGGTCATGATTCTCTTGGGTCTTCAGCCTTCAAAGGAAGGAGATATAAAAGAAAAGAGGAAGAAATGGGAGAAAGGGCAAGAGTAATAAATGAGGGGATAGAAAAGGGAGATGGGAAGAATACAAAGACCCCTTAATTATATTATAGCACCACAGTCTGTCTCCGCCTCTGTCCAGCTATGTGGCCTTGAGCAAGTCCCTTGACCTCTCAGGACCTCTCGTGTCAGAGGTGATGAGTAGACAACTCTTTCTAGCATCATCACGCGACTTGTATGAAGAAACAAACCAGGGTGCTTTGTAAGCATTTTGCAAAGAGCTGTGTCAGACTAAAGGGTTGATAGCCACGGACCTGGGGACCTCTAGAGGCACATGGCCACTCCAGTATATCTGTATGCTCCTGGCCTTGAGTTTACTATGTAGCCCAGGATGGCCTGAAACTAGGAACTATCCTCCTGCCTCAGCTTTTGGAGTGCTGGAATTGGAGGCATGTATTCTGTGCCTGATTCTTGCTGGATTTCTGGGAGAGGGATAGTAAAGTTCCATTTTAGTTAACTTTCTCTCTCCCCTCTGTCCTGTCTGCCCGGAAGTAGAAAGTCTTTGGAGGTTATCAGAATAGCTGAGAGCAATTGTAGAGTCAAGTCAGAACCCCAGCAAAGCAGCCAGCTCACAAAGCTCTCCAGCAAAGTCTGGCCTTGACTTGCCCTTGTGTGCTTTGTCCCAAGTGACCACTCCTCCATCCCCACCCCCTGCCTCACTTTCTACCTCTGAAACTTTGTTGTGGGCTCCACCCCGCCTCAAAGCTTTTGTCCACAGCCCCTGTGACCTTATCCTCATTCATATCAGTCACAAAAAATCCGAGCCACTCAACTCTTTTTAAAATGGCAGGACAGTTTAATACTACAAGGGGGGAATTGAGAGGGAAGTGGGGACTTCTGGTTTTTCCTTTTATTTGCTTGACAATATTGAAAAGAAAGAAGCTGTGGTAGAGAAAGTGGCTTTCAGGGGTCCTGTGGATCCCTTGAGTGGGGTGATCCGGTTCCCCCAGATTACACACCAAAGATGGATGTTTTATCTGCTCACAAAAAGAGGCTTATTGGTTCATGTTAAGAAAAATCCTCTCCTCCAGCTCACAGAAATTAAACCGAATTAAAATGCCCATGTTTTAATAAATGCAGCACTCTTGGGTGGCCAAGAGCATGGCAGGGGAGATAGAAAACTGGGGAGCACATGCAAAACCCCGGACCACGTGTTCCTCCTTTGGGAGCCCACTTAAATACCCCGTGGGAGTGATCCTGACCCTCCCCGGGGGAAGGGTCAGGACCTGGCATGCTGAAATTTGGAGTCCTGATCAACACAACTCCCAGGCTAAGGGGCTGGGATAGATGCTAGGGGCTCACATCTATCAGCCCACTTAGACTACAAGGACCTTGGTGAGCGTCTCATAATGTAATAAGTCATCAAGGAAAGAAATTGGATTATGGTTCAGGGAATCTTGTAGTTTTGAAACCTTTCCTTACTAATGGATTGATGTTCTGGAAGGTACTCAGTAAACACCCAAAATTTTCTGCTTAAAATTGGCATTAAATCAGAATTGCACGATGATAAGGCTGCTGATGGAATGTTGGAATATGAAGTCATCCTAAACTTTTCTGGGGGCAAAAGGGAGAAAACAAGGTGTTGTGGTTACGTCCTGGGTCAGCCACAGTGAGAACAGTAGATATGTATTATGGCACAATTCATGTCACTTCAAAGCCTCAACAGTTCAGGTCACCCCAAACTGTCCATCTTAGGAGGAAAGTGTCCCATCCAACTTTCTCACCATGTTCAAGACCCATGAAGAACCTATTCAGTCAAGCCATGAGTTCTGCTGATGCTTCTGACAAAGCAGGAATTAGGTTACCTGACCCACTTTCCAGTGGCCAAAGCTCATGGCTGTCAAGGTTTTTATGACTGCCACAAGTGTAACTGCAGTTTGTTGGCTCCTTAATACCAAAAAATTCCAAAGCTTTACCTGGTCCTTGCTTGATGATGCTTTCTGCAGCTTTTCACTCAAGGCTGCCATCACAGTTGCAAAACTGTAGCATCTCTGTGAAGTTAGCAATTTGGACACTGTCCTCAAAGCTGGATGGCTATTTCATCATGAAACGGCAAGTCCAGACACACTCCACCCATTGACTCCTCTGACTTGGCGTTGAAGTCAGATGACCAGTCAAGCTGGAAAGTCCACAGACTCTCAATGTCTAACAATGTTGGACTCTGAAGAAAAGGGTTTTAGTCACCTCCCCTAGGAAGGTACTTGGCGCTGAAGCGCACATATCCATCTTCTGCTTCCAGCCCTGCCCAGGACCTGGGGAGGAGTCACTGGCACTAACGAAAATTCCTCTCTGCTTCCAAAGACCCATTTCCAAGCGTCTGCTTCTGTTTCATTAGGGGTTCACCAGACAGAGATTTGCTTACGAAGTGGAAATACGTAGCTGGCCATCTTGCTGGAAAATATTAACATCGGTGTCGCGGGCCATTTTCTCAAGCACATGCTACACACACTCACACATAAGTGCACACAGCTCTGCACCCTAAAACTAGCAGTGACACTGACTGCCATCTCAGGCACTCTATTTCACCCCACACATAGACATTTCAACTAAGCAGTGCAGGAGTCAAGCTGCAGGATCTCCATGACATTGGCCAGGCTATATTTGCCCTAATTAATTCATTCACCACTTTCTTTTCCTTTCTTCCTTTTTCTTTTCTTCCCCCTTCCTTCCTTCCTTCCTTCCTTCCTTCCTTCCTTCCTTCCTTCCTTCCTTCCTTCCTTCCTTCCTTCCTTCCTTCCTTCTTCCCTTCCACTCTCCCCTTCTTCTTCTTCTTCTTCTTCTTCTTCTTCTTCTTCTTCTTCTTCTTCTTCTTCTTCTTCCTCTTCCTCTTCCTCTTCCTCTTCCTCCTCCTCCTCCTCCCCCTCCTCCTCCTCCTCCCCCTCCTCCTCCTCCTCCTCCTCCTCCTCCTCCTTCTTCTTCTCTCTCTCTCTCTCTCTCTCTCTCTCTCTCTCTCTCTCTCTCTCTACCAGAGTCTGGCTATATACAACCCAGGCTGGTCTCAAACTCATTTTTTTTTCCATCTCAACCTCCCTAGTCCTGGAATTTTCGATGTGCACCATCCACGCCTGGCTCATCCTTCACATTTTTTTTGAGAACTCAGTGCTAGGTGCTGATGCTAGGGTGCAAGAATGACTTACACAGAAGATCCCGCCTACCTATGGAGGCCTAAAAAATGTGAGCCTATTTCCACCTTGACCAAAGGTTAGGGTTGGAACTTACCTCTAGTCCTTCAAGGTTATCGCATTTCTACCTCAAAGGAAGATCCCACCTAGATTTAGGTCAGAGAATTCTGCTCTCTCAAGGTTATTGTCAACAGGCAAAGCTAATAGCCAGACCTTATATTTCAGGAAAAGAGAGAAGTAGATATGTTTCTACCTCAAACAAAAGTCTTTGGATCCTGCTAAGTTCCAGTTCCTTTAAGGAGATAGCTTTGGATTCCACTCAGGGAGCCATTTGCCTACAGAATGTTTTGGCGTAGGGTATGAGCTTGACTTGTTTTATTCTAGTAGCAGACTGTTTAACTATAGCTGCAGCCTGTGACCCTCAACTGGTGTGTTCATTTCCTTGTATCATGTTAATGCATATTTTTGTCTTACTCCTACCTTTTGGAGTCAGGGTTTTTTTTTTTTTAAACAATTGGAAATTAAATGTGGGCAAATTTCAGTACTCATTGGAATTCCCTCCTGATACTGTCCTATATGTTTCTCCATTTTATTATTTTAATTTGTGTCTTCATATTCTTTACTAATATTTTCTAAATCCCCACACCTCTGCTCTGGCAAGAGGTATTTTATTGAGGCTGGTTCCTGACACCTACCTTCGTGCCTATCACCCCAGGCCTGCTGTTCTCAACCCATGCAAGCACTCCCTAAGGACCCATGCGTTGTGAAGTCTCATTGCCACAGCTATAGTTTTGAGTACTGAGTGTTTCAAAGGGCTAGTTTATTTAGGGCTTTGAATCCAGAAGAGAGCGTGTGTCTTCAAAACCACTTCTGATGACTACCCACCCGACAGGACAAAGGGCATTTTGACTTGATAAGAGGATAAAGGTACAGAAAATTTGAGGGAAGGCAACTCTCACACTTCCTGTGTATCTCTCTTCAAGAGACTCCATCAGGACTTTTGGGTCTACCCACCAAGACCATACCTTGAACAACTTCTTGTCCTGAATCTCCCTACTCCACAACACTCAACTTAGCAGCCTGGTCCCCACCACAGCCGGCCCCTTCCTTCTGTATCTACTGCATCAGCTCCATCGGGTCCCTCCGCCTTGGACCAGCCTCCTTTCCTTCCAGTCTACTCTAGCTCGCTGTCTTTCTCAAGGACTTTCTTCCTATCTCCTCCGTGGCAAATGGTTTTAGGGAGTCGGCAGACTGTGCAATGCCCAGTTGTTTCTTCTGTACTCTGGAATCCAGAGGATTCTTATGTCTTCTCTGCCATGCTCTCTGGTGTCTCTTCTGTCCTTCACCATTCCTCTTCCAGGAGGTATCATAATCTCAGATTTGGCACTGACAAAAGTCTTATCTTTCCCAGTGAAACAGAGACCATGAGATAAGAAGTCTCCAGCGCCCACGTGGAAACTTCTGTGCTCATGCTTGGGCATCTCCTCTGTCTTAGATGGAGAGCTGCTTGCTCTGGGTGAGGATCATGCCTCCCTCTGCATCTCTGCTTTCCAGTTGCTTCCCTTAGAGACTGGCACTTGTTCTTAGGTATGGGCCTTTTCTGTCTCTGTCTATCTCATTTCTTTTACGCCACATGCTAAGTTGCCCTAATTGTTAAAAAAAATACATTTTCCTTAATTTTATATTCACTTGAGCATCTTCTATATCTCACTGTCTTTTTATGAAAAACGCTTTTGATTCTATATTTTCACCTCTGACAATTCCCTAACAAATTACCATTTAACTCCCATGTTCATAGTTTGACTGAAATTCTCATCTTGGTGATGTCTTCATCACCTGATATGAAGAATCAATCCTTCATAGCGCTGATCCAGCTTGAGTCCACACTCTCCATCAACCCTGCTCACTGTCTTATTTTTGGTCCTGGTCTCTACTCTGTCCTCACAACACTCTCTGCCTGCTCTTCCTGCCTTCTCTATTCATCCTTAAGTACTGGTCTCCCAAGGAGAGTTTTCAAGATGGTGGTCCATAGTCCATTCTGGCCTGTGGGCATAATAGTCTTCCATGCTTAACACACATACAATTAATTTTCAGAACTTCAAATTAGGAAAGTTCTCATTTAAATTTGGATTGCTGGTTTCCTTTATAAAGCTATTTTGGTAGTACTGAGTTCCAGGATATTAGAGAGGCAGTGGTTCGTCTGTGAACCACTCCTTTACAGGGTCACCTGCCTCTCCGCCATACTTCTCTGCCATCTTATGCTTGGTCCATTTCATGTATTCCTGGTCCTGGTGCAGTCCAGGTTAGGATCTTTCCACGATGGCGCTCACATTTTCCATAATTCAGGAAGAGACTCATGAGCTAAGGACATCGACTTCCACTGCTCACTGGGTGTTCACACTTGGATGTCACTCAACTCCAGTGAATTCACCCTTTCTTCTGGACCTCTGTCCTCCCTGTGTTTTTTTCCTTCAACCTAAATGGAACACGCCTCCAGGGAAGATGTTAAACTTCCACCTGAGAATGCCTGGAGGAATGGAGGTGGCCGGAAGATGTGATCTAGGGCTGGAATTATGGAGGCACATTTTCCCCATTACTCTAGGTATTGTTTGAGGGTGTCTTGGGAGGCAGTTTGTGGAGAACTTTGGAAATGATCTTGGTGTTGTCCAAGCTACACTATAACGCCATCACTGCAAGTACTAGGCACCACGCTGGGTCACAGGCCACAAAGCCTGGTTCATGTTAGACCTACTTTCTTCCCATGAACCCCCACCCATGTACCAAGACATCTCAGGTAGAAGGCAGAGAGCCATTTTTTCAACCTACCTTGCTTCCTTCTAAATCTAATAGTCACTGATCTTCACCCATTCGATTTAGAATGTCTCTTGTATGCATTTCCTCTCATGCATCCCAGAAACCCCTCCCTCAGTCTGAGTTCTGCTAAAATAACCTGCCAACATTTATTGCCAAGACAAGTTCAACCACCCAGTCTATACTTGGTGTGGTAAGCTAATTTTTCCTTCCCAAATCATCAATCTGACCTTCTAAAAATGCCCCAGCAGCCCTCTGTACACACCTCTTGATAGTGTGTGTGTGTGTGTGTGTGTGTGTGTGCACTTGTGTAGTCAGAGGACAACCTGTACAAGTCTCTTGTCTCCTTTGACCATGTGGGTCCTGGGAACTGAACTCAGGTTGTCAGGCTTGGTGGCAAAGGCCTTTACCCTCCGAGCTATGTCTCTGGTCTGAAATTCAACTGTTATTTTGAGAAACTCAGGGAATATTAAGCCACATGTTAGCAACCACACATTTTAAATATGCTTTGACTGTAGCGACACTCCCTGAATGCTACCTCTTCTTCACAGGTAGCTTGCCTTTACTGAGAAGGAAGCGGCCCTTCTCTGGGATGTCTTTCCCTTGTCTTTCTCCACTCTGACTTCTTCACTCTCTTAGCATGCTTTCCTTTCCATTTAATAGTACTTGATTTTGTGTGTGCTTGAAATAGGCTTGGTGTGTACAGCTTCTCTACCACTCACAGGCTAGGAGAGACAGGACTCTTCATTTTCCTTTGACTCTATCCCAGTACCCAGCACTCATTTATCTACCATTCATTTATTTATGGTAAATAAGTGTCTGTTCTATGCTGGGCACCAGATATGTGTTCGTTGAATGAACGAACGAACAAATGAATGAATGGATTAATGAAAGAACGAATGAACGAATAAATGAATAGGTTGAGAATGTTTAGACGTCTCATTAAAAGGTTAAAGTCTGGAAACAATTCCTGATTGAGTCTGAGCCCAGAGAAGACAGACTCACGAGACTCAGCTCTCTGAATCACTGCCTGACCTTGGCCAAGAGGACAGCTGTCCAGGGCCCTCCTCTGCAGAAGGGAAATGATACATCTGCAAATTCTTCCTACATCATTTCTCTGCCTTCTTTTCACTTCCAAACTAATTGTCAAAGGGAGAAATACTTCATTTCTGGAGAATTTTCCATCTAATAAGATATGAGGCTTAGCGTCCTGATTTTTTTTATATCGTACAATATATTTTGATCATGTTTTTCCCTCTTCTAGCTCCTTCAAAAGGATCCTCCCCAGGCATACTGTTTAAGTGAATTTCATTCCATCCTCCAGCAGTCTTGCAGGCTGAGGAGTAGGGGAACCATTTTGCCATTACAGGTCTCTGGGCAAAAATGTAGTGGAAACTAGGTTAGGAAATATGTCTTCCTTATCCCCAGATAGCACGGTGCAGGTCCTCCAACACTGCCGGGCATCGTGCAGGAAAATGAGGCTACACACAGAGACTGAGAAGCTGGTGCGGTCCGCAGTAGGGCGCACCCAAATCTCAGCCCGAAGTCCTTCTCATCCCTATCTCCAGGATGTGTTTTGCAATATAATACTTTCATCTTCACTTCCTGGGACCAAACACTAAGGCAGTGGTTCCCTTTCCACCCGCCAACTTCTGGGCTTGATTTTGCTTAGCGTTATTGTTTCCAGTTCCCCATTTTATGCTATTTCTCACTTGATTTTCACCTCATTGGAAATCATCACAGACCATACAGTTTCGGTGACATCAGATGTCCCATTCTGAAAGACGATGCAGATCTTTTTTCCAGGGTAATGGTAGTTCCTAGATCTTCTAGGAAAATATGTCAGAAAAGCTGACTCTGGTCAGCCCCACCCTGGATATTTGTGTCCTGTAAAATGAACTGGTCTTCCAGCTTGACTGGGTATTGGATCCTTAAGGTGGCCCCTGCAGAAAACTAGAGTCTTGGTTTACATATTTTCACCGTAAAACCTTACCCATTATGTGTGGCTTTTTCTCCTCACTGATTTAGCATTCAGTTCCTGGGATGTTCAGTTCAGCTCATCCTCCAAATGAGGGGACTTCCCTTCCACCTGTGGGTACAGGTTTCAAGGTGTCCAAGCCTTCTTCCACAGACTTGGGATCTAAAAGCAGAGATCACAGAGAAAATGAGTGACCTGGCCTCGAGTGAATGTAGGTCCCCAGTTCATCTCTTAGGAAGGAGTTCTTCAATTACAGGGTGTGTGGAGAAACGTCGTGGACCCCTGCTGAGTTCTTTGCAAAAATCTCTAATCATGGATTCTTGATATCTCTTGCAATCAGTTTTACTTCTTATCTTTAACTTTTAAGGAAGTGGTTTGATGGGAACCCTCACATGCAAAACTCTTTAGAGATATGGCTGAGCATGTCTGATGCCTTAATAAGGGAAACTGAGGCACGGGCATGTTAGTGTGCTTATCCCAGCACCTCAGGGACACTGGCCATGGTCAATAACCATTCCAAGACCACCGAAAGATCAGCTCTCAGAGCAGAACTCTTCCGGTGTTATATCGCTACATTGATCAGCAGTCCCGAGGGATTTCACTGTTGACCAAGCTCATTCTCATACATTCTCTCCGGTCTGATATTCGCAGTGGCCTCTGTAAAGGCTGCGTTACATTGAGATCTTCTGTCCAGAAAAGTTACATGCTTGGCAAGAGCATACAGACAAAATAAACTCCAGTTGTGGGGAGTTTTCGCTAAGTAAAGTCGTTTGAAATGAGAACCCCAGGAGACTCGCCTCTTTCCAACCTTACAGCAACCTTCTGAAGAGAAGCTCTTCCAGAGGAAGCTGAGGTTGGAAACACAGTAAGTGAACTGTCTTGGTAGGACCGCAGCTTCAAGGCACTTTCTATTCCTCTTAACACACCTCCTGTGTCCCAGCCCCTGGCCTCCCGGGAAAATCCCAAGTTGTGGTCCCAGGAAGCCAAGGTCAGGTCAGTGGCCAGGACCCTGCTTCCTATCCTATCCTGACCCTAGCTGGGTCTCTGTGGTGGAAGAGGGGGGGCCTCTGAGTAGATGAAGGGTTTCTGTGTTTCCTCTCATGTCTGGAAGGAAGCTGGAACAAGATAAACAACGCCAGTAAAACTCTGGCGATCCCCTGATAGGCCTCAGAGGAAGACTTTCTTTGTCTTGTTAACTCATTCCCTCACTTGCTCACCCACTTTCACCAAAGTTTTATCAAAGGCACATTTTGTGCCGAGCAGTTTTGCTAGGTGCCTGGGATTGAACCAGCATAGTTTATGGAGGTGAGCTTTGGGTCAGCAGATTGAACTGAAGGTGTAAGCATATCCCAGCCTCTTCTGCTTGCTTTATGCTCCAAGTCCAGCCCCATTTCACTGGCCCAATTATCACTACCCTTCTCTAGTACCTGTGTGTTAGCTGTTTTTCCTATTGCTTTAACAAAAGACCTCACAACCTGAATGACTTAAGGGAAAGGGGTCTATTTGGAATCACAGTTTGAGGTGACAGTCAGTCCTTCACAGCAGGAGTTCAAGGCAGCTGGTGCACCGCATCTGCATTTGGGCATGCATCTGCAGAGGCAGACAAATGCAAATACAGGTGCTCAGTTCACCTTCTCCTTTTGATTTAGCCTAGGACCCCAGCTTGTAAAATGGTACCGCCCGCATCCAAGACGGGTCTTCCCACCTCAATTAGCCCAGTCTAGAAACTCCTTCAAAGACATGCTGAAGTCTTGTCTCCTGGGTGTTTCTAGATTCTGTCCAGTCGTCAATCAAACTAACCCTCATGGTCCTTAGCACTCCTCTTTGGGGGATCTGCCAGGCTCCTAAGTGGGAGCCTGCAGCTTCACACCTTCAATCCAACTCCATCCTGCTGCCATGACGCTCAGAAAGCCCACACAGGCTGTGTGTCTTCTCTTCTGAGTTCTTCAGTGTGACGCCCCCACTCTGCACGTCCTGTCCTCAGTCATGGTGTGGCACCTGCTTAGGACCCTAGCTTCAACCCTCCCCTCTTTCTCTGTGGACTCAAAAGCCATTAAAATTTACAGGAATCTCCATTTCCTTCTACCTAACGGCAGGTTTCTGGGTTTCCGTGCAAGCTGTCGTTTCCTTTCCATGACTGGTCTTCCCTTTACCACCAGGCCAATAACTCCGGATTTCACAGGGTCCATATGAGTGGCCCCTGTCTCCTGAGAGTCATGGCAGGAACAAATGACTTATTCTCTGATGGATGGATTTATGTCACCTAGACCAAACAAAAAGACGCTCAGAGAGATGGACGAACATTTAATGAGGAGCCTGAGTCAAGAGCACTTGCCAATGTGTGGGCATCACCCAGTGCCCTGAGGGCCCAATGGGATAAGGAGGAGGAAGAAAGGCAGTTTCTCTCTGTGTTAGAGCTGGGACAGCCAGACTCTACTGACCTTAGATATCAGCACTTGATCCTAAGACCTTTGACCTCAGACTAAGACTTGTCAACTTTGGTCCCAGTGGCTACACACTTGGGCCGCTCTACCAGCTGTCCTGGGACTCCAGACTGGAGATGGGGCCTTTCAGCTTTCACACACAAGCCAGTCTCTTGCAAGTACTCTCTTCCTGTGCATTTGTAGCTAGCCTTTTCTTTTTGTTTCTCGGAAGAACACTGACGAATGCATTCTTCTAATTTCCTACAGCTTGCCAGGTTGCTCCCTTCCATTGGCATCTCTGATCCCTCCTGCCTGGGTGGTGCCCAGTTCACAGTGCCGCTCACTAACAGCATTCTGATAGGCGAGCCCGGGTGAAAGTCTGTAGGTAGCTATGGTGCTTTCTGCTCTAAAGCACTCGTAAAATGCAGCTCACTCAGCCTACAGTGATGGGCAGCTGGGGAGAGAAATGTGCTTGGCTTCCTGGGGGGAACAAAGGGGTTCCCAAGAGACCTGCAGATGCTGTGGATGTAGGGACAGCTTAGTCACTGGAGCAGGGAAAGTCCACATGCATTCCTAAGACCAGTCCTGTGATACGGGCTTCTGGGAAAGTTTCCAGAAGGAAAAAAAATTCACTGACCTTCCTCTCTCTCTTTTCCCCCCGTATTTCTTTCTGCACCAAGGCTCGGGTTCTAGTCCAGACCATTGTCTCACTCTAACTGACAAAGCTGGGCTTGGAAAACAAGAGGATCAGCCCTATGTACTGTTGACTAGTTGGACGTAAGACCTAGAAGTCTCCTACCTGTCAACTCTTGGAGTTTTCGGGACACCTCCACAAACTCGCTACTGCTGTCCTGCCCTAGGTTCATCCCCATTGCTGCCCTGCTCTGGGTCCTCCCCCCATTATTGGAATTCGTAATACAATAGCTATCACTTGCAAAAAGGCTGTTTCTTTCTGCTGGACACTTTCTTACATTGTTTCATTAAAATAATTGAGAGCCTTTTGTAGGCCAAATCCTGGGGCTGCTATCAGCACACACTAAAAGTGGGGTTCCTACTCTGCTAAAGCTCTCTCCATCCTCTCAATAGTCAGAGTGATGTTTCCAACTCTTCCCTTGTGTGGATGAGACAATTGAGGTGTGGATGGGGGAGGGTGTTAACCGGACAGGTGAAGGCAGAGGAGGCATGTGGTTTGCTCCTTGTCCAGTGACTTCCCATGGTGCAGTTCTCTCAGAAGCTCCCAGGTGCCTTAGCCTGTAATGAGGCTTGCTCTGCCAGCTGGAACAGGGGATTTGCTACCAGTAACCTCGTTGTCTCCTTCCCACTTTTGTCTTCCTGGGCTCAGGCTTAACGAGGCACAAGTCCCCACTTGGCTTTTAAAAAATAATAATATTAAATATTTTTTAAAAATCACTACTTGACGAATAAATGGATGGACAAAACAAAAAGAGGTAGATTTGACACCCTAGCTGCACGGTGGCCTTGGAACTGAAGTTTGAGAGAATGGTAAGAAACTGTGACTCGGATGCCTTGCCCACCTTCCCAGCGTGGGAATCTGGAATTCTCAGGGCTATGGCGTGTCTTTCTGCTAATGCTGGTCCTCAATGTTGTCATCTTTCTTTGGGGACTTTAAAATAGGTTTTCATCACATTGTTCTCTTGTATGTAGAAGAGGTTTTCTTTAGAAGGATTCTTTTTTCCAATATAAACAAATTCATGCTGAAAGCAATCATTTTATAAGCACCGCAAACCCCCAAATCAATATTATCTTCCCTAAATACAACCAGAATGAGCTTTGCTCTTCAATTTGAACTTGAGGCAGGTTTCTGCCTAGTGTGTTGAGTCGAAAACTCACCTGAGGGTGGAGAGAGAAAGGAGGAGGAGAAAGAATAGGAGGAGGAGGGGGAGAAAGAGAGAAGAGAGGGGAGGAGGAAGAAGAAGAGGAGGGAGGAGGAGGAGGATCTTGGAGAGAGCAACAAGTAGGCACACTGACATTTTTGTCTTGGAGCAACAGCAAGATCAGAGGAGAAATCAGATACAGGTCATAGCCTGTACCGCCATGGGGTTATGTAGCAAAGTGACTCCCACTGGACCTCACCACGGCAGTTATGTCCTCAACCGGGTGGAGCACTTGGGTTTTGCAGAAGGTTACAGGTAGAGTCCAGTCAAGCATTCTTAGAATGCCAAGGCGATGCTGAGCATCGATGGGGAAGCCCTGAGGAAGATTGGCTCATACTTTCTTCTTCCCATATGCGGCTCTGAACAAAATCTGGGGGACTGGGACAAGGAAAGTTGACTGCTACCCCTAAGGGAACTAGATGATGAGAAGCTTTGTTCTCTTGGCTGGGCATTTGTCCTCCTTGGTCAAAGGTTCTGGGGCTTCCAGACTTCCTCTCACAGGCTGCACCAATTTGCAGCCCATTTTATGTAGGGAACTCGTCTCAGAAGACCATAGAAGATGTGCTGAGCGTGGGCAGAGGAGGTTCTAAAAGGACCTATAGAACCATGAGGAGAGTGAGAGAGTGAGGCTTGGGGTCTGGGGTTGGGAGGGGAGGCAGCCAGCACACACTGTCATAGGAATGTCATAGTACCCCACCTGTCATAGGAACCAGATCAACAACACAAGCTTCCTTAAGCCTCACGGTTTATCTTCCCTCACTAGTCAGTTGATGGATATGGAGGCCCAGAGAGCCTTAGTGCCGATGAAGGGTGCATATGCAGAAAGAGGTAGAAGTAGGTGTTCTGGGTACTTTGATGCCAAGTGACTCCCCATCCCCTCCTCCAGTGAGTGGATGAAGTGTAGGTCAGGTGAGGCTCTGGCCTTAACAACAGAGTTGGCCATCTGGCCCTTCTGATATCTGGTTCAGTCATAACTATGCAAAGTGACTATTTCTCCTTTCTCCAGGAGTGTGAAAACAGCGGCAGGTCAATAGGTTGTACAGAAAATGTCCACACCCCGAAGTCACTTCCACTCTAGCAAGAATCCGGGTTGGGAGTGGTTCTGTTTGTCTGTCTTGCAGCGGGGGAGAATTCCCTGGGAATTCCCAGACCACGAAAGACTAGGAGAAGGATTGGGACTGCTGGTTGGTCAGCTTCCCTTTGGCCACTGGACCATTTCATGTTGGACTGGAAAGCAGCCGGAATGTGACCTACTCTCAGGGTTTAGGGTTCAGGCCTGTCTATGGGGTTCATCATGCCTTGGTGGGGGGTACCACACAGAACTGGGACTTTCCCATTGTCAAGATGGGGAGGAAATTCCACACTGTCTCCATGGCTAAGAGCATGAAGGGGGATCTGGCTGAGTGGAAACGGGGTGTGAGGTGTAGGAGAGGCTGTATGACTCCACAGCGGCAGGGTTGTTCTGATGTGGTACTCCAGGGCCTGGTAATCAGACATCCACAGTCAGGAGGACTTTGGCTGCTCCAGGCCCTGTCCTAGAGACACAGCCTTTTTTCTGCTCCCTGACCTCCAGGGCAACTATGGATTGGGTCTTCATGCCGGGGTAGAGCTGGCCAGAACACGTTCCTGTAGTCACCATGATGTTCAGACAAGGCTTCAGACTCAGGCCTGTCTGGGCATCTCAGCATTAACTCCGTCTATGGTCTCTTTGTCACCGTACCACATAACCATTCTCTCCAGTGCCTCCCTCCATTGACTACGTTCCCCCTGTGTGTAGGCCCCATGCTAAGTGCTTAGAATTGTTTCTATCTGAGCATTAGAGACACCCTGAAAACTGTACATGGTTGTCTGAAACTTCCAGGTTTGGGAGAATGGCTATGAGGGCTCTTCAGACTAAGGCGCGGCCTGTGGTCAGCCACCGCCACAGGTGTGAGGACATCTCCACTGGGCTCCACCTCCCAGGGGTTGTAAGTGGGAAGAAAGAGGCTAAAAGTTTGGACTTCTGCAGTTGTATGTTGAGACCAGGCCCAACCCCTGGGAACAGTGAGTAAGACAGAGCCAGGTCACGTGAGAGATGGGCCCATCAGTTCTAGAAGCCAGTCTACCGTGTGTGAGTACATGCCTGGGCATAGAGCTCTATCTATTTAATGGATACAAAAGAGAAGACTCCAGAAACTGACCCTTCAGTGTGAATAACAACTCTGCCGCTTGTGTCGTGCGGCCATGACCCAGTAGTGTGATCTTGTAGTTCCTCTGTTTCAGTATCTACAGTAAGGAGTGGTGGTTCCTGAAGCCTAGGGTGACTGCCAGGATCTGGTGAGCTAAATAAATAAATGCTTGCCAGTTTATTAAGACAGAACAAGTTAAAGATCAGCACTTGAAAGCTATTGTTGTCAGCCTGCCACCTGGCTTCATGGGTGTTCATTGTTCTGTGGGAGTGATGAGACCGTGCATCTGGCCCGGCCACGGACCACTTTATCTCCTTGACTTGGCCCCATCACCTAATGAGGAGAGCAGAGCCAAGGAGATGCTTACAAATCCTACTGTAAGGTCCCTGGGCCCTTCCCAGGGGAAGCCTGAGCTGCTTTACAGAAGAAGTGGACTCCCAGGACAGTACGTAGACTTGTGTGTGTGTGATTGTGTGTATGTGTATGAGTGTGTGTGTGTGTGTGAGAGAGAGAGACAGAGAGAGAGAGAGAGAGACAGAGAGACAGAGAGACAGAAAGAGAGAGAAACGAAGAGAGAGGGGGTAGAGGGAGAGAGATGAGACCTTCCACTTGATCCTGTTAAGTCTTATGGCAACAAGTTCAGGTTCACTGGGTGAGAACCGGCTGGGAATGCTACTGACCAGGACAAACAGAGAGATGTCACATGAAGTTAGGGGACTGAGAAAATAAGGCAGTATCATAGCTAGGCCAGCTTCTCCCAGGCAACTTGTGTGTATGTGTGTGTGTATTCATGGGGGTGTGTGTGTGTATTCATATGTGTGTGTGTATACCTGGTGCTTGGCCAGGAGATGCAAAGGTACAAAGCACAGAAAGAAATGAACACAATTCATTTCCAATGCTTTAGAAAAAAACCCATTGACAGAGAGAGAGAGAGAGAGAGAGAGAGAGCGCGAGCGCTGTGGCCGTTTAGGAACAAGAGCTTCCAAGATGAATGTTCAGAGACCCTGAACCACAGCAAAGGCAAAATATAAACAGACTGTACCCTGAAATGATGAGCGTATTGCTCAGAGACTGTCAGCCCTTCCTCCATGGAGCTAGGATGCCAGTGCTACAAACAACTGTTCCCCTGGAGGGACCATTGATCACGCTCACTACCTGCTTGCTGCCCTAGAGAGAGAAAGATGGAGTGAAAGGCCAGAGGGATTTCAGTAGAGCAGCTGCCCGAGTCAGCCACCACTCTACAAACCTGAATGACAGCCATTCATTCAGCTAGATTTATCTGAACCATTCTTTGGGCTGTCAGGGCCATCCCAATTGGAAGGCACATGATTCCTTTATGTCTCTCTAGCAAATGCCCATTTATATAACTTGCTCCCTCTCTCATGTGCTTGCTTTCTCCTTCTTTGTGTGTATGTGCTTGTGCGTGTGCATGTGTGTGTACATGTGTGTGTGTGTGTGTGTGTGTAGACTCATCAGGAAGGAAGAATGACAGAAGTCATCTGAAGCAGGATATGAACAGTAGCAAGGAGGACACGCTGAGTCCTCCGTGTATTGCTGAAAGGAGTGTTTATGTCTATCTCCTTCAGTCAATAGGGACAGAAAGACACCTGCCAGGGAAGGATGTTCACTTCAGGGGGGAGAGAGAGAGCTCACAGTTAGGGACCTGTGTCACACCATCTCTTTCTTTCCCAAGTCCCTTTCCTGTTAGCAAGCATCCGTGTCAGAACTGAGCACAGAGATAACGCAGAGTTCCTAGAGAGTCCAGAACACAGTAGGGCTTCTTGGTACTCTTTGAACCCAACTGAATTGAGAAAATCAGAGCCAGATCATGAAGGGGAGAGAGCTGACCACAAAGGATATTAGATTAAACACATTTCAGTTCAGGATTTCCTCAGTGAGCATCTGCATGCTATTCAAGACCACTGGGGTCTCTAAAAGGAAGGAGGAAGATTAGTAATGGACGGAGAGAAGCAAATGAGAAGTGGAAGACTGAGATGAGTAGAAGGGAATGGGGCTCGGGTCTGTCAGCTGATGCATCACATTACATGTGAGGCGTTCTTACAGGGTGTTGCATCTACACTTAGAAAACCCCGAGTCTCATCTTACAGAGGAAGAACCTTAAGTTTGCTAAAGAACCTGCCCAAGAAAAGAATGCTAAGAGATGAGAGGTGCAAGCTGCAATGATTGCTTGCTGACACGCATGGTCCACAGATCTCCTCTTCTACCAAACACCTTCCAGAACATTCTTCCCACTGCGATGCGCGCTATACACACAGCCCTATTGCTATGGAGAGCTTCAAACTCAAGAAGAAACCACAATAATTATTCCAGCACTGACATCATTACTGATCGTGGAGAATAAGAGAGCAAGAGCGATGGCTGGGACATGCCATTCAGAGCAGAAGTTGGAGGCATGAATGGACAGGGGCCTTGTTTGTGTCTTAGTTGCTACCTGCTAGGCTTGGAAATGTAGCTTCATTTGGAATCCTGGATGTTAAGTATGTTTTCTATTCATTTGGCCTTTTTTATTTTCTTGGTGTTTGGCTCACAGCCCACATCTGTTGGTTTGCTTTGCCACTTTGGAGTTTCTATGTCTGGCTTGACTTATTTAATTCCAGCTGCCTGAGGCTGCTTAAAATAATGAGGTCATAGGAGAAAATTTAACTTCAAATCTGATCTTTGGAGCTATTGGACATAGCTTATTTATCTTGACGATTCAGACACTCAGGGAAGAGTCAAGGGTCTGGACCCTTCTGTCAAACGGTTTGTTACTAGGCCTCCCATGCATTTGGAAGCCATTCTTCATAGCCAAGTTGGGATCATACACTCTGAAAACTAAGTATTCGGCACTAAGTTGTTATTCTCTGCATCCGCTCATCCAGTTGTCAAGGGCTCCACTTAGTGTTTACTATGTCCTCGTGCCACCGTGATGGCCAGGGCCAAGTCCTTGACACCAAGGGGCTCAGGATCTATGGGCATCAAACAATAAACTGGGTTTCAACATGTCACCTAAACTGGAAGTTGATAGGGTCTGTTTCAAAGGATGAAAACACCAGCCCTGGGCTCTCAGATCACTGACACTGGCATTGCTTGGAGTTTTGTGCTTGGTAGTGAGCATACCCTAGACTGTCCAGAAGCGTGAAGAAAGATGGGACGAGACTATTTTTTAATCAGCTGAAATGGGACTTTTAATGCCCCCCCCCCCGGCTTCAGAAAAGGCAGACGTCACTCTCTTCAAGTCCAGAAAGTGAGTAACAAGGAATTTTTCTGCCTTTGTTTTCAAGATTATCTGGGGACAATGTGGCCCATGGTCTATTCTTATTGTCTGAATCTGTGATGTCAGAGATGACCCGGGTCTCTCCTTCCTCCACCCTCTGTCCATTCTGTGCAGTAGCCCTCTGGAATCCTGGGAAGTTCCAGAGTAAGGATGACTCACGGCACCCAGAATTCACTGAGGAATAAACAGAACCATTAACAGAGGTCCAGGCGTCTTCCGGCCCCAGGAGGGTGGAGAAGAAAATGACTTTTTTCTGGTTTTCCCGTGATGGTGCCCTCTGTTCTCTAGCTCAATTACATGTAGTCTTGTCCTTCTCTAGGGCTCCCAGTGGTGCATGGGCGCAAGACCGTGGACCGAAGAAGCATGGTCAACTGGCGAAGGACCACATGCCTGGAAAAGCCTGACTGCCCTCCTTCCCATAGCCATCAGTTGCCAACAGCTCCTTATCTAAGGGTGGGGCTTGGTGAAAGCCTCCCTCTCCGTGCTGTAATGTGGAGGGCTTTGACCTTACCCAGGTCTCATGCAGGCAGCCACAGCCACTGCAGGTTCATGCATGTGGCAGGTCTGACATGAGCAGAAAACCCTGGTTTTCAGATTTTCTAACAATCCCCCCACTCCTTCTGTTCTTCCCCCTTGCTGTGCCCTTCTCTGCAGGTCTTCCTGGGCCTTGCTAGGAAGAGCTGTGATGCAGACGTCCTGTTTCAGGCTGAGCACTGAGTCTTGTTTAGACAGATGCCATACTTGATGTATACCTCCAGGCTTTCCGGACCTCCTCGTCCGAAGCTGTGAGACTGAGCTGCTCCGGAGTTTCCCTTCCTGTTTGTAAGAAAGCACATGCCACCACAACCATCTGTAGAGTGTGCACCTTATTTTCAGTTTTTCATGCCACAAGAAGAAATGGGGAGGAGGTGGCATGAGGGTTAGGAGCGATGGAAGAAATTTTTGCATCCTGTGTTCTTTTACTCAGCTCCTCGGATACACAAACACTTCCAGGTTTCCACCGGTCTTTGTGCTTTATGTGAATCTCCAGGTTATCTCTAGGAATTACCTGAATATTTTTGAAAATGTGTAGACATCGTCACTCTACACACCAACGTTCATTCCATCTACTTATTAGAGAAGAGGAACTTGGGACCAAACAGGCCCACCGTTTTTATGAATGAACAAGGGAAAGGTTGAGAGTTTTTTTTTTTTTGTGGCATAATTCAGAATGGGTCGGTGGGTGAGGCTCCTTATTTTACACTTGGCTATTCTGGGACTCAGCTTCCTCTGCCTTCTGTGTCTGTTGTGGCTTTGGAGTCTTTCTGGGGTTCTCCGAGACCATCATAAATGAGGGATGGACTGGGATGTAGAGATATACCTGCTCTGAACTATTGCTTCTCTGACGGTCAGGGCATTTCCACCCTTATCTCCTTGGTGAGAACTTTGTCTGTGCCCTTCTGCAAGGACCTGGGAAATGTGCTTTACCAATCACTGTCCTGGACGAGAAGGCAACTGGGAGGGGGGAGCAGACCAACAAAGTGATAATCGGAGATGAGGATAAACACACATCCTTCATTTTACCTTGCATGGATGAGGCTATAAATGCACCCCTAATACAATCATCTTTGATAATCCTCATGATGATGGTTTGGGAGCCCTCTTTCTTGAATAGTTCCTACTCTCTGGAGCCTATGTGTGTGGGAACTCACTCTGACTTCGTGTGGGTGTGACCACCAGAGAGAAGTGAAATTCACAAGGCAACTGCCCACTCACATCCTAGAGTTTTCAGGTGGGTGGCATTTTTATTTAACCCATTGTGGGGTAAAAAGGGACAGTGAAATAACACCCTGGCCCCGAGACCAGAGCCAAGGAAACACACCTTGCCCCTAACCAACACAGGAATTAAAATCCAGCCAATCTCTAAGCTTGTCCCAAACTCAGAAATCCGACCAATCTTTGAACTTGTTTCAAGCTCAGGAATTAAGATCCTACCAATCCTCATCCTAAAAATCTCCACCCTGGAAAGCTCTGCTCCTAAGAAACCCTATATGAACCCTGTACCTGTAATGTTTGGAGCTGCCCTTTTCCCAGCCTGGCAGAGGCAGCTACTCTCCTGGATTCCTTCCTCCCCATAAATATCTTGAGTGAGGTTTGTCTTAATGACTTTCTTTTGGCTGGAGCAGAATGGAGCAGAGATGTAATAACTTTCACTAGAACACAGCAGACTTGTAAGGGCTCCCTGCAGAGCCGAGTGGAGGGGATCAGGATCAGAGCACCACTGTAACACTTAGGCTAGGGAAACTCTCCCTTGTTATACCCCAGGGGAGCTGAGCACAGCCGGAACACTTCTCTGGAGCAGAGAGGAACAGAGCTATAACAACTTGGCTGGGGAAACCCTCCCTGTTGGAGCAGAGTTGTTACCCTTGTGTTAGGGAAACCTCTCCCCGAGCAAGTACTATAACACTTTGCTGGGGGAAACAGTCCCCCACTAGAGCAGAGCTGTAATACTTCTGTTGGGATTCCTTTCCCTTCAGAGATGTTGGTATTCCTTGGCTCCCAACTACCAGCATACATTTTTCTTCAGAGCTGTAACACAGCCATGACTCCTCCAGTTACAGCTTAAACCTCACAATCCCACACCTCAAGGAATGAAGGGCCAGGAGATAAACCCTTTGGAGAACCTCTTACATTAATACCTTCCACATAGTAGGTGTGATACCTTCCACACAGTAGGTGCACAGTAAATGGTAACAAATATCTAACAGGCCTGAGTTCCT
Organism: Alexandromys fortis; assembly: GCF_014885135.2. NCBI lineage: Eukaryota > Metazoa > Chordata > Mammalia > Rodentia > Cricetidae > Alexandromys > Alexandromys fortis. The sequence goes on from NW_026068174.1 coordinate 1,017,968, forward strand.
CAGGTGCTAGGAGGGTCACAACAGTGTTAGTTAGTTCAGAGACATCATAGTCACTGGCAACAACCTTTGGTTACTAGGAACCTGGGAGAAACCAGAATCCCTGGTCCCACTTCAGAGCTCCTGAGTCAGAATCCACTTTGGTGAGCTCCATAGGAGTTTCCCCCATCCTCTGTGTTTGACATTCTCAGTGACAGAAGCTGTCTCTGAGGCTCTCTAGCCCTCTCCACTGGGCTGACACAAAAGGCAGAATGGGAGGGTAGGGCTGGCACTGCAGACAGGGCAGAGAACAGGGGACAGTGGCACCCACAGTGTCTTTTCCCACCGTCTTTGTCATTCTAACTAAAGCATTTCTCCTGCTCCCTCCCTCACTCACTTAGTTGATCCAGGCCATCCTTCTGCATTCCTTAGGAAATAAACTCTCTCTCTCTCTCTCTCTCTCTCTCTCTCTCTCTCTCTCTCTCTCTCTCTCCATGCTCTCAAGTGCATGGGTGCACATGTGTGTGGAGACCAGCGGTCACTTCAGGTGTCACAATTCCCCAAGTCCACCCACCCTGTGTTTTGAGATATGGTCTTTCATTGGTCTGGAACCCGTCATATAGGTTAGGCTGTCTGGTCGCCTAGCCCCAGAGATGGATCCATCTCCTCCTCCCTAATGCTAGGATTACAACTGTATGCCACCACAGCTAGCCTTTTAAAATGTGGGTTTTTTGGGATCAAATGCAGGCCCTCCTGCTCGCAAGGCATGCACTTTACTGACTGAGTCGTCTGTCCAGCCCTTCTTGGAATCTTCAAAGCTGCAGGCTGATCAAGGACAGACATGGGCTTCTCATAATTGGATGTGGGGAGGGTGATGTGCTTTTAGGGCCTAATTGGCCACTCCAGGGGATCAGGGGAAGATTGCAGCACTTTCTAGCTATTATGGGGGTGCAGGTTGCCATGGTGACAGGAGAACTGAAAACAGAATGAACAAGATGTTGAAATAGTGTTTTAAAAAAAAGTTCATAGTAGATATTCTTTGGATTGTATGTGAGAAAGTCATATCCTGCTTCTTGTGGTTGGGAAACAGTAGCAGTTAGCCACAGAGATGGCGAGAAATACATAAGACCCTTCCCCCCAACTCTTTACCTCTCTATCTTGCTATCCAAACCTGGGTAACAAAACCACAATTTGAACAATACAGCCCCTTGCTGTTTCCCGGCTACTTTAAAGACATTTGTTCACTCGCCGTGTACAGTAGCGTATTTCCTCAGTGCATACGATGCAGTAAAAACCCGGCCAACTCCAAGGCTTCCAGCGAGGAAGAAAGTAGACATAGGCTTTTCTTCCCCCTCCTTAGCACTTACACTGCAGTGGGTTTGGCGGAGTTTTCTTTTTTTAAAAAATATTTATTTATTTATTATGTATACAATATTCTGTCTATGTGTATGCCTTTAGACCAGAAGAGGGCACCAGATCCCATTACAGATGGTTGTGAGCCACCATGTGGTTGCTGGGAATTGAACTCAGGACCTTTGGAAGAGCAGGCAATGCTCTTAACCTCTGAGCCATCTCTCCAGCCCCTGGTGGAGTTTTCTTGAGCATTTACTACATGTGGGCCCTAGCGCTGGGCACAGCAGCTCCCAAAGCATCCTCATAACTCTCCCCTGAGCTCGGGGCTTTTATTAGCCTTTGTTGATACTGGGGTAGCTGAGATGCCCGGAGCTCAAATGTTCAACTTGCCCAAGATTACACAGTGACTGTTGGGTGAGGCAAAGGACAGCCCTGGGCTCTGCAATGCTCAATCCCCCTGAGCCTTCTCTCCTTGCTCTGGACATTTCTCCAGTGACCGTGGAGCCTCACCTTGAAGGCTGAATGGGGCATGGAGCCAGAAGAAACGAGACTTGAGGAAGCCTGGAAAAGGGGCTAAAGGAGAGAGACATCCAGGGAACCATTTTTGTGGTAAGGAGCATGGAGGGGAAAGTTGCCTTTGGGAAGAACTGGCCTGCCCAGTTTGGCTGCAGCAGAAGCTATGGGGAAATGAGAGCAGAGTGATGGTGGAAAGGTGGGCTGCAGCCAGGCAGTGATGGCCTTGAGGGATGTTCCATAAAGTTAGCATTTGGGAAACAGAGAGCCATCAACACACACCAGCAGTAGGCGATCAGAGGTCTGATTAAGGAAGATCACTCACTTGGGAAGATGGAAGATGGGCTTGGTCCATTTGGCTGTGATGCCAAAAGGTACCAAAAGATTACAGCACGATGCATTACGAAGATATCACCATGCCCCACTTGCTAGATAGACGGATAACAATTTCGTGTGTGTGTGTGTGTGTGTGTGTGTGTGTGTGTGTGTGTGTGTGTGTGTGTCTGTGTGTGTCTCTCTCTCTCTCTCTCTCTCTCTCTCTCTCTCTCTCTCTCTCTCTCTGTGTGTGTGTGTATCTGGGTTGGGCAACTGTCTGCCTATCTGTGTGTGTGTGTGTGTGTGTGTGTGTGTATCTGGGTCTGTGTGTGTGTATGTGTGTGTATCTGGGTCTCTGTGTGTGTATGTGTGTGTGTGTGTGTATCTGGGTCTGCCAACTGTCAGTCAGTCTGCCTGCCTCTGTGTGTGTGTGTGTGTGTGTGTGTGTGTGTTTTCCAATCCCAGGCAGAGCATGTGAAAACTGTAAATTCAGGCTCTGTGGTCTGGGTGGGCTGGGAGTCCTTCATCAGCCTCCGAGTGACACAGACACCACTTGTCTAGGGACCATATGGTGTACTAAGATGCAGAGAGTGGTGGCATCCTGCAGGGAGCCTCTACTCCACCCAGCAGCTTTGCTGCACCTTCCGTGCGCGTTCACATCCCAACAACCAGGAGAAGGTTAGGACCACTCTCCTTGTTTTACTGATAACGGAGTGGCACTTCTGAGCTTTGAGTAAACGTGTTCAAAGCTGCAGGGACAGGCTAACTCCATCTCTGCATCCTTCATACCCTGGTGAATAAACAAGATGCGGCCCGGGTCTAAGAACTTCTCATTAAACCCCGGGGCCGTTTCCTCAGAAAGCCTGCTGTGTGGTCACCATAAGGTACTCATAGCTGGAAAGGAAGGAAAAGGCAGTTTTCTCTTTTTATCTTGTGATTAAGAAGGGCACCTTTAAGGAAGAGGCTTGCATGACTGGGTGAAGAGGGGAATGTTCTGAGGTCAGCAGTGCCAGCTCTGAACCGACTACATTTGATTCGGTCTTAGCACCGAGGGGCTGGGGAGGACGTGGGGTCTTCTGCCCGTGGTGCTGCCATTGGTACCGCAGTGAACACACTTGTGCTGTGTGACAAGGCAGGGCAGACGGTCCAGGAATGTCTTCTTTTCCCTCGGGAGCAGGGCTCTAGGGATTTAGAACATTGCATAATCTGCTGTTACAACACCCATGCTGGGGTTTCCCGTTTTCTCCAGCCAGATCTGCAAGAACAGAGATTGATGGGAGACAATGTTTAGGCTCCACACTGGGCAGTCCCTTTTGAGCCCCAGGACATAGTGACTGAGGGCAGTGTTTGCCCCTAGGTTGTCCATCTGTCAGTATGTGTGCTGACCCATGCCTGTGCTTAACATTTGACTCTCAGTGTCCCCTAACTGGCGCGGGGGGGGGGGGGTGGCAGCTGTGATGCATCAGTGGCCAGTCTTCACATCATGTGATATTACTTTCTTTAAAAACAAAAACTTTTGTTTTTAAATTAAAATATAATTACATAATTTCTCCTTTCCTTTCTCTCCCTCCAACCCCTCCCATGTACCCACCCTTATTCTTTTCTTCTTTTATATAATTTTTGGTGTGTGTGGTGTGCATGTAATGTTTGTGCTTGCTAGTGTGGGAGTGTGTACATGTATGTGGATGCCCACGTGTGTGAATGTGGAAGCCAGAGGTCAACACTGTATTTTTCCCTCGGTTTGTCTCCATCTTTATTTTTGATACAAAATCCCTCACTGAACCTGAGGCCCATGGGTTTGTTTAGATTGGTGACCAGTGAACATAGGGGATCTGCCTCTCTGCTCAACCCCAGAGCCGGGCGTCTAGACATGTGCCACCCAGTCTGGCTTTTCGTCTACATGGGTTCTAGGGATCCAGACTCAGATTGCCGTGCTTGCATGACAGACATTTTACCCAGTAATGCACCTTCTTAGCCTTGATCTTGTTTCTTATTAAGCAGTCTCGGGCATCCTAAGTTGCCTAGGACGCCTGTAATGAGGAGGTGGAGGGGGTGAGAAGCCTAGGCTACTCAGACGATGCTAACAAGACAGGGGCGAGAGGGAAGTTGACCTTATGCCTCACACATTCAGTCCTTCATGTGAGGCTTAAGATGGCCTAACTCTGTGGCATAACTGATTGTAAGATGAAGAGAAGTCTGGGTTTGGGTCATGAGGAGTTTAAGTTCTAGCATGAGAGAGTCGGGGTCTCCCTTGGAATCCGGAAACCCTCACACCCCGTGAGTAGGGAAGAGAGGAGAGCGTCTCATAGTTCAAGGAGAGGACAGGATGCAGAAGGAAGTCAAGACCACAGAGTTGAGTACAGGAAGCAGAAAGAGTTGATGCATGGCTGTGTGTGATGACTTCAACTCACAGACTGCGGAAGTGAGCCCAAGGAGAAGAAAGCTTGGCAGAAGCTTGCCACATAGGCTTAGGTTCCTTATATGGAAGATCTTCCGTGACAGCGGCTATGGTCCCTGGCTTCTCCCCTGGCAATGTCGGGGTACTTAATCAAAGCCTGTTTCCCGATAACCTCCCAACTGGTCATTTTTTTCTCAAATTCCAAGTGTGGACATGGGTTTCGAAAGAGAAGTAAGAAGACAAAGTCACACAGGCCAGCAGTGGTGAAGCTAAGACCTGGACACTGGTGCTCACTAGAGAAACTCACCTCTGTGCTGGGCTCTCCTGATGAGCAGGAGAAAATGGAGAAGGGATGAGCTACAAAGGGAAGCAGACTAAGTGGCTGACCCAAGCCCAGGTACCCATAGAGCTTACTCCGAAAAGACAGCTTTCAAAAATGACAAGAGTTGTCTGTGATGCCCTCAACATCCCTCCAAGTCCTGAGGATGAATCAGCAGTTGGGCTGTGCTTGCCACACTGGGGTGGCCCTTCTTCCATCCTTGGGGTTTATCAGCTTAAAGTGTCTGCCCCCAGAAACTTGCCAGCCCCTAGTGCCAACCCGTCAATCCAGAACATCTCCCAGATACGCCATGGAGAAATTCCACGCTGGGAAGAAGCCAGGATAACCAGGTATGCATGCTGGCAGCTTTCTGGAGAAGAAAAAGCATGACTGCAGGCTTGAATCTAGAGCCCTTATTGCTTGAAGGAGACCCCTGAGTAAATTAGCACCATTCAGTCTTGGTCTGAAGATCAACAGTCCACAGAAGCAGGCAGAATCCAGAAAGCCAAGCAGACACATAGGATGGTGCGCATGTTGGGCACAACAGGTGGTGAAGGCTGTGACCGAGTTAGGAGCCATGAAGGTGATGTCGAAGATGAGCCCCAACATGCACACAAAACTCCCAAGGAGCTTACTGCTTCCAGATAACTGCAGAGATTTGAGTAATCACGTCCTGACCTGACCAGTGAGCTGAGAGAAGACTGTGGTGGCCACACCTGAGTCTCCTCCCACGCAAAGGCAAATAAATAAAACAAAAAAAAAAATGAAACCTAGGGGAGACTACATTTTTAAAAATTTATACATGGGTAAGTTTTGTGTACATGTGTGTCTATACACCAGGTACATGAGGAGCCCATGGTGACAATAAGAAAGGGTGTTGTAGCTCCTGGAACTGGAGCTTCCAAGTGGGTACTGGGAACCAAATCCAGGTCCTCTGGAAGAGCAGCCAGTGCTCTTAATCACTGAGCCGTCTCTCCAGGCCCGAGACTTCTCAGAGTTCTTCACTGTATTATTTTAAATGACCAGTTTCCAATTAAACTCATGACATTGAAAGAAAAAAAATCCCCAATAAACTAAAGCTTATCCGAAGACAGATAAAATGAACCACAACAAAAGATCTCAACATCACTCAACACCAGTTATTCCTGAGGAAGTGCAGTTTGCACTTATTAGATTTCAAATCTAACTGTCTAAACCTATACCTTAAGGATTAGAAGGAGGAGAGCAGATGAAAACTAAAGGTAGAGAAAAGAATAAAATAATAAATACTAGGAAAAACCAGACAAAATAGAAAATGCTAAATAATAAAGAGGACGTGAGCAGTGGCTCAGCACTTGCTAGTGCCTGCTGCTCACCAGAGGACCCAGGTTTACTTCCCAGCGCCCTCTTCTGGCCTCCAGGGGGCATAGGCACAAAAGTGGTGCACACACATGCATGCTGGCAACAACTCAGATATAGAAAATAAAAAATAAGTCTCTAATTTTTTAAAAGATTTATTTTTTATTTTACATTTATTTTATATTTTTATTTTATTTATCTGAAGAGAACAAGAAAACTGGTGTACTGAAAAAAAGCGGAAAGAACCATTGCCATCACTCCCATAAGGGACAAGAGACATGGTCGTCATTGATCTCCAGAACAGGACAGAGACTGAGGACACAGGATGACGTCATAGGAGCCTTCACAGCTCCTGTCCCATCCTGGTGGGAGAGCAAATCACTCCCTGTCAACCCAGGGAGAACCAGCATGGCTGCTTCTGCAACTCCTTCTTGGAAAAAAAATCTTTTAAAAAATTTTTATTATATATATATATAGTGTGTGTGTGTGTCTGTGTGCATGCATGAGAGAGGGGTGGTGGGATGTATAGTAGTGTATTTGTGGTGTGCATGTCTGATGTGATATGTTGAGTATGTTCTGTGATGATTGTAATTTGTAGTGTGTGTATGGTGTGGTATGAGGGGTATGTTTCATGTGGTGTGTATGTATGATGTGTGTTCGTGGTATGTGGAGTGTGTGTGTGTGTGTGTGTGGTATGAGGAGAATGGGTATGGTGTATTGTGATATGTGGTATTTGTGGTTTGTGGTGTGTGTGTTTGGTGTGGTGGTCTCTGTGTGTGGTATTTAACATGCTTAGTGTGTGTGTATGTGATGTGTTTAGTGTGTGTGTGTATGATGTGTTTAGTGTGTGTGGATGTGTAACTGGGGGGTGTTTAGTGTGATGTGTTTAGTAGGACAAGATATATGATGTCTGTTTTTTCTCTTCTTTAGTGTGTATGTGCGTGTGTGTCTGTGTTCTAGGTTCCACACATGTGAGAAAACATTTGTCTGAGTGAGCTGCTTTATTTCATCTAAATGATGCTCTCTAATTCCTCCCATTTCCTGCCAATGCTATCCTATTGCTGCTTTTTATGGCTGCAACTCCACTGTGTGCACAGCACATTTTCCTCATTCATCTCTCGAGGGCATCTGGGCTGACTCATCCCTTGCCTATTGTGAACAGTGGACACGCAGTTTCCTGAGACTTCTGCTTATCACTGTGTAGAAGATGTTATCCAGGCCCCAAAGAAAAAGCACCAGATGTCTAGATTGAAATGAAGCAAAATGCATTTGTAGATGACAAGATTTCATATAAACAAAATCCTAGAAGCTGAATGTGGTGCCTCACACACGTAATCCCCAAATTTTAGAGGCTGAGGCAGGAGGATTACCAGAAATTGGAGGCCAACCTGAGACACACTGTGAGATATTATTTAAACAGCAAGAATCCTAAGTCATCTCTATAAAGCTTCCAGCAAAGCTAATAAGTGAACTCAGCAGGGCTAAGGGATCTGTGGGCTTGACAAGAAAATAATCGGTCGTATTTTCGTATTTCTACACACTGACAGCTTAAAGTGGCGATAGGAACACAGTGTTGTGTGTGACAGTACTCCAAAATACTTCAGAGTAAATTGAGTCGGGGCAGTGAAGACTAAAAATCACTGCAAGAAGGTGGAATTTAAAGATGCCCCTTATGGAAAAGGGCAAACTATAGATGAGACCCAGAAAGGACGGGTCTGGAGGGCCCTGAAGCTGGCGGAGGGTTTCTGAGGCCTAGGACAAGGGAAAGAGGGACCTGCAAGGCTGTGGGGTTTCTCCGTCCCTCTGGGTTAGTAGCGGCCATGGCTGCCTGACCTTGTGTCATGAACATGCTGACGTCTGCCTTGCACGGTATTGGAGGAGGAACGTGACTGCACTGTCTTTCCGCTCTCTAAGCTTTACAGTCGCTGGTGCAGATCTGTCACCCTTACTCGGCACACCTGTGACACCATGTCTTCCTTTCCTTCCCTCCCTGGTCCTTAAAGGTCCGTTCTGGCCTTCTTGTCTCTGCCAGGAACGTCATCACGGAGGACTGAGAAGTCAAGTGGGCCGTCTCAGGTCAGCTCTGATTTTCAGGAGCTCAGTGGTCACAGGTTCCAGGCTCGCCTCCATTGTGTGGAGGGAAGTCTCAGGCACTGGAGCTGGAAGCCATTTTGTCCACAGGGGGTCTTTTGTCCTTCACTAGTGAATGTGAGGACACTGGACCAAGAGAAACGGCATGCGACTGGCCAGTTCCCCAGTAACCTCCCTGGATGTATGTTCTCGTCTGTCTATTGATAAATCCTTCATCCTGTACCCAGAGATGCTCTGATGATGTGACCAGACTAAACCAGACCCAGACCCATAAGCCTGCCTGACTCGAGCATCCTTAGCCAACATCCCTGCATCTGTCTCCTTCTGCCTTCCTGTCTACTTTTCTAAGACTCCCCACATCCATGTCCAGAAGTGCTGTGGCCAGGGTCTGGAGGATGCTGGGAGGGAGAGTGAGGTCTGTGTGCTCGGAAATGCATGTGAAGTGGCTCAGAAGGAGAAGGACCAGAGGTGCACACAGACCAGCCTGCATGCTACAGAACACTGGCTGCAATGCCAGCTGGGATTGCAAGGGTCCCCGTGGCCCAGCAACCTTAGACTTCAAGACATCAAGAAGATGGTGGGGGGCTAGGAAGGAAGAGCTCTTTTCTGGATTTAATAAAATGGAAAGGTGACGCCTGTGCCAGAAATTCCATTCACTGCGGAAGAATTTTCAGTTTCTATTAGAGAACAAGGAGGGGCCTCCGGGAAGACGAGAGTGAAGGGAGGCTAGAGGAGGGGGTGCAGCTCTAAGGGTAAATCTTGGACAAGATGGAGTCGGAGGCAGGAGAGGACCCTAGAGTCTGCGCTGGTATTCACTGTCTAATCGGCTCTCCCCTTGTATGGGGATTTTCCCATGCAGGTGACATGGCCAAGCCTTAGGCTAGCTGTGTGTGTGCATGCTGAAGTCCTGAGGTGTAGAAGTGGCCATGAGTGCAAGAGAAAGCTCACAGCACCCTGTCAGACGGGGGAGTGGGGAAGAGACCAGGAGTATAGAACCCTGGGTATCCTAGGGTGTCCCAGAGAGGCAGATGGACCGCCCTGGGGCTGTGGGGTTGGGGCAAAAGCTATGGGAGATAGTAAGAGGGCGGGAGACAGTAACAGGGAGGGAAGCCCAATGACTAGAGGCTGTGGACTCCCAGGCTGTGATGGATCCTAGGTCACTCTGAAAGACACTCAGAGGCCATCTGCTGGTAATTCCAGTGAATGAAGGAAGTGGTGAGGGATTGTTCTGGGTGCTCAGAGCTGAATAAGTGTGGGGAGGTTGGTTGAGGATGGGGATAAGGAATATCCGATTATCAGCAAGGCACTAAGTTCAGACTTGTGGTGCTGGGCATCAAGGATCATTGAAGGGATCAATGGCAAGTTCTAGACTGTTCATCAAAACCAACCAAACAGACAGAAGATCATGCTCAGTGGTAGATGTGGGAGAGGATTGAGTCTTGAGGCTAGACTTTGTGATCAGGACTGGGAAGCTGGAAGCCAATAATAGAAGGGTTTAGTGCCAAGAGAGGAGTTGCAAAATGTTTGAGAGGTCAGAGGGCATGTTCCGTGATGTGGAGAGCAGGGGCTAGGACTGGGACTAGCCTGGAATGACGTGTGTGTGTGTGTGTGTGTGTGTGTGTGTGTGTGTGTGAGACAGAGAGAGAGAGAGAGAGAGAGAGAGAGAGAGAGAGAGAGAGAGAGAGAGAGAAAGAAAGAGAGAGAGAGAATACACACTCTGGGTGGTGGGAGGGGAGGATGGAGGTGGCTAAGCGCTCCCACCCCACCTTTGCTGCCCACTTCCTGCAGAGCCTCTCCTCTCAGTTAGTCTGCCTGTCAGGCCCAGGTGTCAGCGTGGGGCATGGCTAGGTCACCTGCAGGGACATGCAAGGCTGGCAAGACACCTCAGAGACAGAGCCCTTGGGATATGGCTCCTGATACCAGAGATGGGAGCTGGCCAGCCTGAAGCACACGTCAACAGCAGGAAGGCCACGACTAGTCTCCTCCGGGTGCTGATACACCTTGTCTTTCTTTCTCCAATAACACCCTCAATTGCTCAGAAAGAGGGAGGAGTGTGAGGAGTCCTCCCTTACTTAGATTCTCGGAGCTGGCGTCTTCCTGCCAGGTGTTCCCACACATCCGTCGTCAGCTTCAGCTAGGTGACTGAAATGTCTCAGTAGAAAGAGAGATATGGCCTGGAGAGTTTTCTTGCCCTGACGTAGAAGCTGGTGACATTCAGATACCAAGACTCTGAGGGAGCACAGGAAATGGAGTACCCTGTCTTCAGTGGGAATGGAAAGAAATGAGCCTTAGAGCAGCCACTGAGACTGGGAGCCACTTGTTACTGCAGCACAAGCTAGCCTGTCCTGACGATACCAAGATAGTGCATCTCCCCTCATCACCCTTTAACTGAGGAGTCTCACTAGGCCATGATCCCGTTCCCTTCAGATGCTATCTCAGCAGATGGACCAGAGTCACACAGCTCCTAGGCTTCTTGAAGATGGCCTCTGAGCTGTTCATAGCCACGCAAACCTGTCAGAGTCTCGGGGCCTCACTTAGGCACGGCCGAGATCTTGATCATGATGTCATCACCTCTTCCTTCTCTGCAGCCTTCGTGGCTTTGCACATGTGTGCCCATGTGCAGAGGGGTAGATACACATGTGGATCTTTGCATGTGTGTGCCCATGTGCAGAGGGGTAGATACACATGTGGATCTTTGCATGTGTAGATACATATGTGTATCTTTACATGTGTGTGTACACGTATGTACCAACCCTATTCAACCCTGGTTGTCATTCCTACAGGAGCTGTCTATCTTGTTTTTGAGACAGGGTCTGTCATTGAGTTGGAACTGAATAAGCTAGGCTAGCTTACCAGTGAGACCCAGGGATCTGCCTGTTTCTGCCTCCCCAGTGCTGGGATTAAAAACCTGAGGGCTTTTATGTGGATTCTTGGGACCAGCTTCTGGTCCTCATGCCTGCAAGGCAAGCACTTTATTGACTGAGTCATCTCCCCAGGCCATGCAGTTTTCCATTATAAGCTCTCTTTCCTCAGAGTCCACAGACAGTCTTATCTTCTGGGAACACAGAACTGTGTGAGTGTGTGAGTGTGTAAACATGTGGGTATGTGGGTGTGGGTGCATGTGAACATGTGAGTGTGTGAGTGTGTGAGCGTGAGTGTGTGTGAGCGCGAGTGTGTGAGAGTGTGAGCATGTGAGTGTGAACGTGTGGGTGTGTGGGTGTGTGTGTGCGTGAACATTTAAGTGTATGAGCATGTGAGTGTGTGAGTGTGTGAGCATGTGAGTGTGTGAGCGTGTGAGCGTGTGAGTGTGTGAGCGTGTGAGCATGTGAGTGTGTAAACATGTAAGCGTGTGAGAGCGTGAGCATGTGAGTGTGAGCATGTGGGTGTGTGTGCGCGTGAACATGTAAGTGTGTGAGCGTGTGTGCATGTGAACATGTAAGTGTGTGAGTGTGTGAGCGTGTGAACATGTGAGAGTGTGAGCATGTGAGAGTGTGAGCGGGTGACAATTTTCCCTCATTCTCATGAGCTACAGTGTTGCTTTGCTCCTGGTCCCAATTTCCGGTCTCTCCCTTAGTGGTTCAACAAGCCCACCAGCCTGGGCTACCTCCAGGAGGTGCTTGCCCCTCCCCGTCCTCCCAGACACTGCTACTGTTGCCTGAGACAGAGCAGGACTCTGCTTGTCTTCAGGGAAATACGTGTGACTCCTAACCTGGCCTAGGCGATGTAAACCACCCCATTCCCAGGCAGGTGAGGGAGCCAGATGTGCAGTCCACACCTCCATCCACACCTCAGAGCTGGAAGGGAGCACTTCCAGTCCTCCCCACCTTTCCTCTGAGTCTTTGCCGGCACCCCCACCCCAGGTAACAGGTGAGACAGAACCTTGGCGATGCTAGTGGGTTCCTATGGGGTTCCCTGCCTCCGAGATGCCTATCACCTCTAAGACCACAGTCGTTAAAAATTCAATCCTGCCATCTTCGAATCTGAAAGTCACACATGGCGCTCAGCTCTCCACACTACTACAGTTCTGGGAATTTTCTCCACTTGTTGGATTAGAGAGACAGCGGGTTCTCAGAGTCCTCCATGTTCTCACTAACCCCAGGCCCAACACCTCTTAAGCTTAGCCAGCTTTGCCTTTGCCATGTCCATGACACAAAGGTCATATATGTAATGGTTTCCAGGTAGCTTTGCCCTGAAGGCTGAGTCCAGGGAACCTTACGAAGCTTGGCCTTACATCATCCCCGCCGGCCTGTCACTCCTACAGATCAGACTGGAGGAGGGGATCCATGCACAGACCTGCTGGGGCCAAGGGAGGGAGAGGAACTGTCACACCCGCAGCTTAGGCAGTGTTTCCGATACACAGAGCCCTGCTGGTGGCCTGTGGGCCTTTATCTCCGCCCCCACAGGCGCCATCCACCAGTCTCCTCTGCACACACAGTTTCCCAGGGATCACTTCCATTCTGATGGCTTGGAGCCATCGGGAGCTACCTGCTTATAACATTAATGGGGCTCAAGAGTCTCAAAATAGGCTCCAATTTACCCCGGTGGTCCAACTCCCAACCACCTCTCCAGGACCCCCCAACCTAACCTGATAACCTCCTTGTTCTCACAGAAGCACCCACTCGTGCCAAGGCCACATGCCAGTATCTTCCTCCATCCTCCAAACCATACTCAATCCCAAGGCACGGGGTGTGGTGGGGGAGTCCCCCCCTACTTCAGGAAGCTCTCGCTGACTGGGTAGAAATTCTGTGCCAGTCATGCGTTGCCTAGTCACACGAGGTTGTTCTTGTGGTTTTCTTCCCACTTGATTTTATATATCCACCCCGCCCCCCATGTAGAGGGCAGGCGTGGGCTTCTGTAATGGAAGTCTGGCATCTAGGAGATGCTCAATAAAGGCTCTCTGACCAGACAGGTGTATACTTATGGGTCTCAGAAGGGGTGGAAACATCTGATGGGTGTTACAGAGTCCCCCCCAAAACTCCTGGGATTCTCGAGGGACAAGGAGAAGAAAGGGACACCATTGGCTATCCTGGGAACTGGTGTGGGACTGGGAGAAACTGGCCGACACTCCTACAGTCCCAAGACGTCCTCACAAACCCTCAATGCACTCCCTGCTGGAGTTCTCAGGTTAAGTGACAAGATTGGAAATCAGACCCTGATTCCAACAGTGGCTCCAGCTCTGCCAACAGTGGGACCTTTGGGACCTCTGTGGGTCAGTTAACTTCCCAGCACCCAATTTCACCACTATCTCTGCCTCATCGGGCCGTGAGGAGTTCACTACTTTGTTAACTTTATGAAAAGTCATGACCATGGTGGGGTTAAGAGGAATGAGGTGCGGCTTAATAAACCCGGAGAACAGTGCTAGCTGTGTATGGGCGGGGATAGGGGGCACCTTGATACATTCCCATTCTCTTTCATTTAAATCTCCCTTTTCTGCCAGACAAGGTGTCTGGATTGATACAGCTGCAACTGGAGGAAAAAGACGCTGCAAAAATTCAATGTGTCTGGAGTTGACGTTGGTGGAGGATTGCTGCCCTCTGCTGGACTGCATAGATATGACAACTCTTCCAGCTCTCTGGTGCCACCTGATGGCAGAAGAGGTTAGTGACAGAGTGGTGCCTGACTAGATCTCAGGGTGGGAGAGTGCACATTTGACTGATCTTCTTTGCTTTTATTACACACAGTACTGCAATGACTCTTCTTTTATGCAGCTCTTTGAATATATGATTATTTCCCTAGGAATAAATTATAGAAGTGCAATTGCCTACCTCACTGGTATAGCTATTTCATAGCTCTCTCTCTCTCTCTCTCTCTCTCTCTCTCTCTCTCTCTCTCTCTCTCT
>NW_026068174.1:1032120-1235612 GCF_014885135.2 Alexandromys fortis
CTCTCTCTCTCTCTCTCTCTCTCTCTCTCTCTCTCTCTCTCTCTCTCTCTCTCTCTCTCTGTGTGTTTCTATGAGATCTCTGAGAAAGAACATACCAGTTAACAGCCCCATCATTTCACCTTGTCTTCACCAATGTTGAATGGTGTCTCGGTTTGATTTTCACTGCTGTGATAAAGTACCCCAGCCAAAAGGCAATAGAGAGGAAGGTTCATTGACCTATGATTCTAGGTTATGGTCCATAACTGCAGAGAAACCAAGGCAGGAGCTTAAGCAGAGAAAGAGAGCCAAAAGCAGGCTGATGTCTGCTTTCCTAGGTTGTTCACATACTGCAAGCTTTCTTTATCCTTACACAGCTCAGGGCTCAGTCCACAAAATGAGGCCACCCACAACAGGCTGAGCGCTACACCAATTGACCATCAACATAATCCCAGACAGATATGCCCATCAGCCAGTGTGGTCTAGGTAATTTCTCAATTTTCTCAATTGATACTTTCCCCTGGTGATTCTAGGTTGTGTCCAACTGAGAGTTAACACACAACACAGATAGTGTGGTTATGAGTCACTGTTGGATACAGCCGTACAGTCTTCCTGTCCCTTGCCATGGAATATTCCACTGTGTGAATGCACACTGTGCTTTTCTTCCGCATGCTACCCTTGGTCTGTGCCTGCATTGCCACCAAGTTCAGAGATGTTCTAAACAATGCTGCCATGAATGTTTTTGTACCAAATGAGAACACGTTTGTGCAAGCCATGGGTGAGCAAATGTGAGCACACTGTCTGGTCTGCTCCCAGAAGTGGGACTGTTGCATTGCGGTGTATGTAAAGGTCAGCTTCTAGTCGATACTGCTGAAGAGTTTTCCAGAGTCATTGTGTCAATTTACAATCCCTCCAGCGGGGCAAGCAGTACCTACACCCTTGCCAACACTTAGTATTTTCTGACGTATCTACTTAGCCATCCTTGAAAGGGTAAAGTTTAGACTTCCTTTTTCATGTTTCGTGAGACTGAGGATGTTTTGTGGTTTTATTGTTCATTTGTGTGTCCCATCTGCCTCGGCCTTTGCTCGAGTGTCTTGCTTTTGAATCACCTAACTTGGAAGGAGTCTTCCCATGTTTGGGATTTGTGTTCGTGTCTACATCATTTGCACCTTGCTTCTTGTCTGTCTTTTTACTCTGACATGGCCTTGACAGCATCTCTGGGGTTTTATCTAATGCACGGGTTTCTCTCACGAGTCACTTTCTGTAACCTGTTCAAGAACTCTCCGTCTCCTCTGCAAACACGTTTTCTTAGACAGCACTCGGAATTTTAATCTTCCCGTCTACCTGTGCTCAGTCTACAGTTGGCTTTTGTGTATTATGTGTAGTAGAAGAGCAACATGTGTTTTTACCAATATGGACACACGACTGACCCAGAACTGACTGCTGACAAGACTGGATTCTCTCTGTTACATTGGCAGGTCATGTCACACAAAGGAATGCTATACAGCGATAAGCACAGACGCCTTGAAACTGCACCCAACAACATGGCTGATGCCCACAAGCATGGCACGGCATGGAAGCAGGCTTCACAGATGTGACTGCAAGCGACTGCTTGCGTCATGAAGCAGACACGTGTGCATGTCAAGCACGGTTGGAGCACTCCCTGCTCTGTCCCGTTGCTCTTTTTCCTCTGGTACAGGTACCACAATGTCTTAGTCACTAAAACTTTGAACCAGACCTTTGCACCTGGCAGTCTTGGGTCCTCAGTTTGGGTCTGCACTCAGGTCGTCTCTGTGACTCTTGATGACTCCCACTTGCTTCTAAGTTTTAGTTTTGGATAAACTAAACTGCTGGGTCTGATTGAGATGGCTCTTGTCTGCTTTTGGCCTTCCAAATTAATTTTCTTGTCCGGATTAAAGCATATCCCCTTGGAGTTTTGACTTGGATTTTATTAATACCATAATTTCACTGGTGACATGTGGAATCCTTTCTATTATTATTTTTATTTCACAGCTGTGAATATTGATTTCCCTGCCAGACTCTTGGCACTTTCGGGGAAGTTCCGTGTCACCATAACCGTTCATTTTCTGTATGGTTTTCGAGATTTTTGAGGCAGACAGAACTGAATATCTGCTTCATAAGTAGGTCTCACAGACTGCTGTCATACAACTTTGTGATTGTCTTCCCCTTAGCGATTCTGTGCTCGCCCTTATTTCCGACCCCATTATTTTACCCAGCGGAACGCCTGACAGAGTATAATCCTACAGAGGCTTCAGTCCACACTACCTGTTACCTCACCTGGCAAGGGTTTGGCTTTCTTCCTGTTTCCTTGGAGCTCTTCTGTCCAGCTGAAGCAACGAAGGCAAACCCAACAGTATTATATGCTTTTCCCATCACTGTGACCAATGCAACTTACGTGGGGAGGGTCTATTTTGGCTCACAGTTCAAGGGCATTATGGCGGGACAGCAGGGGCCCTATGGTGTTGCACTATTGACCAGGTAGCAGAGAGAGGTGACTGATTGCTCTCTTAGCCCACAGCTTTGGGGTGTGTCTTCTCACGTCAGCCAAGCCAGTCTAAGAACTCCCTCACAGGTATACCCAGAATCTTGTCTCCTTGGCGATTCTGGAGTCTGTCAGTTTGACAATTAAAATCCACCCTCACATAGGGTGCCTAAAATGTGTTCTCCTTGGGCTAAAGCTTTCTAACTATAGCAGTGACAGGTTCAAGCTGGGACGTGGCAGTAAGGTTGTTCCTGTCCAATGGGGAAGAAACAGCTGAAATGGGTTTTAACATATAGGTAAGAGTTCTCCAGGCAGCAGAGCCTAGGAGTTGGTGGCGGAGCTAAGGGAGCATTCTGAGGGAGAAAAGATGGCAGGAGAGGAGGGAGGCTCCCTGGGACCTGAGTCTGTGAGCAGTTTGGGGAGGCTGGGAGATGGGAATAAGACACAGGTGAAGCTGGTTCCATTAGCCTTAGACTGTGATTAGCTTTTAGAAGCATGTCAGCACTTTTTCCTCTTTATTGTCTGGGATGGTTTGTATATGCATCTGTTGTGATCCAATTTGTCTTTGAAAAATGTTCCCTATGCTGGGGTCCAAGCGTCCCTCCAAACTCACATTGAAATTAAACTGCCATTGCAGTAATATTAAGAGGTGAGACCTTCCAAGAGGTGAATAGATTCTGAGGATCCTGCCTCGTAAGTTGACCCTAGAAGGAAAAGCTGAGTTCTGTTGTCTCTTGTTCGTGCGTGTGTACCCGTCTCTGACTCAGCATGGAGGACCTCACCAGGGGTCTCATCAGCCACAACATCAAGCCAAACTTCTATTGTTTATAAATCACACAGCTTGTGGCACTCTGTTATAGCAACTGAAAATGGACGGAGCCACCCTGAGAGTACCAAGGAGGAATCTGGTCCTAATTAGATACTGCAAGAGCCTGGACAGAGAATACTGGAAACAGCGACAAGAAATCTAAGTTATCTTAGAGGTGATGAGCTGCATTTATGAGCATTCATCAGTGGAAAGGGTATCTTGGGTGTCTGGGTGTAGGTCATGAGATGTCACGGTGCCAAGCCCCCAGCTGCTCCCTCTGCATCCCTGGACTGCACAGATCAACTACTCTGTGAGCATCTCAAAGGAAGCTTTGATTGGCAGCTGGCAGGGGAAGCACCAGACACTGCCACTTCCTTCACCTCTACAGCATAGCTACAGATGGCCTCATGGTTTCATTTTGCAAGATTTGGAGTTTCCTCTGTTCCCTCTGTGTCTGCATATTTACCACTGCTCCTCTGGGTCATGAGAGAAGACATGATATTTCAGAAAATCAAACCCAACCCCAAGTTGTTCCTCCAAGTTTCTGTTCTGAAATCAGATCGTTTCGCCAGACTGGATTCGGGAGGAATCTTGAATCGATTAGTACAGACTACTTGTGTTGTAGATGAGGAGGGAGCGAGGACGAATTATTTGTTGGTCTTTTGTGGAATCATTGGCGCTAGCTGGGATGGTGCCCCGTGGAAGATGAGCAGGGTCTGCACCAGCCACCAGGCAGGGCTGAGCTCTGTTACTGACTAGCAGGGAGCGTGGCAGATGCTTATCTCTTGCCAAGTGCAAGTTTTCTTACTTACAAAGATGGGTTGTAAGAACTAGATGAAAAAAATCAGTGATGCCACATCTGATCCTTGTTGGGTGCTGGTGACAATGGGGTTAAAGAGACCATTGACGGCAACGATGATGAAGACAATGATGGTCGTAATGATGATGACACTTACCTGCAAACCCAGCCTTAGGATGTGGGAGTGGAGATGAAGGAACTCTTGAAGTCAGTGGCCAGCCAGGCTAACTGAATCAATGAGCTCGAGATCAGTGAGAAACCCTGTCCCGAAAATTAAGGTGGAGAACAACCAAGGAAGATGATGCCTGAAGTTGGCTGTGAGCCTCCACCTCACATACACATAGGTGCTCATTCGTCAGGATGCACACACCCAAACTCTCCCCCCCCCCCACTTGTGTGACTTCATTTTGTCCTTATTAGAATGCTCTAACTTCTACAAATACACATTGATTTGCATGCAAAATAGAGAAGCCATCTCTGTCATGCATTATTTTTTAAATGAAGGTAATACATGTAGTTAAAGTATGTAGCAAAATGCTTGGCTCAGGGACCAGAGCACAGTTTTCTCTCTCTGAATCCAAACCTTCCTCGCCATCTTCTTCTCTTTTCTTCTCAGCCTTCCCCCCCCCCTCCTCTCTATTAACAACCTTTGTTTTATTAAATGATTTTAAGTTTCAGTCTCACAGGAAAACTGATGAAGGGCATAGAGACTTCTAACACACCTCTCTTCCCCTGTGTGCTTATTCCCTCTCTTGCCACTGACACCAGCCAGGGCTTTTTCGCCTAGTTATTACCCACAGGGCACGGTGTGGTTTGACCTTGTTTTTTTTTTTTTTTTTCGCCATCTATGATGTGCACAAATGTCTAACTTGACGCAGCATAATCACCATGGAAACATACTGAGTACTTTGATTGACCCAAATCCCATGTTTTCAAGTCCTAATCCATGGCAACTACTCTTCTTGCTGTCTCGATCGTTTTCTTTTTCCAGAAATGTCAGAAAGTTGAAATAATACAATATCTCAGTTTTAGCCCTCTCTCACCATCTTCTTCCACTTAGGGATGTATGTGTGACTTCCTGTCAATGTTTTCCTGGCTTGGTACTTCACCTACTTTCTGAGTCTGTGTAATAGTCCATATGTCAATGTACCACAGTTAATTTTTCCATTCATTTCCAGAATACTATGTTGTATGATGTTTTACTCTTCTGGCTTTTCAGAGGGTCCACCACCTAGCTCCCAAATAAATCACACAAAGGCTTATTATTACTTATGAATTCCTGGCCATAGCGTAGTTTGTTTCTAACCAGTTTTTCTTATCTTAAATTATCCCCACTATCTTTTTTTTCTGGGCTTTTACGTTTCTTACTTCTGTATCTTATTTTCCTTCTTACTCGTGGCTGGCTGGGTATCTGGGTACCTGGCCCCCAGTTTCCTCTTCTCTTCCTTCTCTTGTTCCTCTTTCTGCTTCTATTTATATCCTCTCTGCCTGTCAGCCCCGCCTATCCTTGCTCCTGCCTCGCTATTGGCCGTTCATCTCTTTAGTAAGACCATCAGGTGTGTTAGACAGGCGCAGTAACACAGTTTCACAGAGTTAAACAAATGCAGCGTGAACAAAAGTCACACACCTGAAAATAATATTCCCCAACAATGGTGTCTTCGCTTGCTTCCAAGCTGGGAAATTATGAGTAGAGCTGCTACAAGCATCAGTTGAGAGGAGATGCAGACCGTCAGTTTTGCTCGCTGAGCCCCGTTGACTTTCCAGTCTTGCATTACTTTGTGCTCGGCACTGCCTGCCTGCCTCTAGGTGGCCAGTGAATGACCTCAGGTGGTATCACACTGTTCAGAGCATCGCTGGGTAGAGTTAGCTTCAGGACAAGGTCCAATGCCCTGGGAATCTAATCCTACTAAAGAACCAAGGCGTGTGAGGATGTCTAGATTTCCATCTAGACATCAACCAGCTGGTATGATTTATCTAAAATTTTTGGAGAATTCTAACAGGTTTTTGCTTCAGTAATAAAATAACATTTTATCCTTTGAGTTACTTTTGTACTGGGACCCTTGGTGCGGGAGAATTGTCTGTACTCTGTCAATCATGTTTTAAATAAATGCTGATTGGCCAGGCAGGAAGTATAGGCTGGTCAACCAGATAGGAAGTAGAGGCGGGGCGATGAGAACAGGAGTTTTCTGGGAAGAAGGAAGCGCCCTTGGGAGTCCTGCCCAGACACCGAAGAAGCAGAATGTGACCTACCCTGCTGAAAAAGGTACGGAGCCATGTGGCTAACATAGATAAGGATAATGGGTTAATATACGTTATAAGAGCTAATACAAAGCCTGAGCTAATGGACCAATCAGTTTATAACCTAATGTAGACCTCTCTGTGTAATTTCTTTGTGGTTAAATGGCTGAGGGAACTGGGCAGGACAGAAACCCCCAACAAAGTAGGCCCACGTGTTACAGACCCTAAGACTGGAAATAGAAGAGCAACCTCTGGACCCTTTCTGCTGGGGGACATTGGTGTTTTTCACTTACTGTAAAGAAATGAAAAGCACTTCCTGCTCTGGGTGTTTGGTAGCAATAGTGTCTCTCTCGGCTCCAGTGTGGACAGGGCAGCTTGATGGCTTGCCATGGCTGAACATCGGTGATAATCAGGCCAGGCATTGTCTCCCTGGTAGGGGTCAGGGGAAGGTGGCCTATAGCAGTAATGATGCACCCCATGGCCTGGGCCATAGAGGTACACCACAGTGTGGGTAAGCACCAGCCAGGATCCAGCATTTGCTAGAATGGCGATATTCTATCTGCATTACTTTGCCCCTTAAAGTTCCTAGTCACCGTCTGCAAATGCTACGGAGCTCATGCTTAACAGTTTTCATTACAGGGAATAGGTCTGGAGCTTCCAGAAGAGAACTCTGACTCGACCCAAGGGGTGGAGGCTGCAGATCAGACCCAGTTTACAACAAGTCTCACAGACACAAAGCCTGGTCCAGGCTCCCTGATTTATGCATGAAAAGAACTAGAGAGATTGTCTGGGGGTGTCTGGTGTGGGAGGGATGGGTATGCATTCAGAGGGGTCACAGGCTGGCTGGTGTGACTTTTTTTTTTTTCTTACAGGGAAGGAAAGCGGGTGGAGGAAAGAAGAAATCGCAGCACGTGTTTTGCCTTCACCTCATTCTCCTCTGGCTTCTCAATCTGCCATTCTCTGTGCACCTGGATAAAGCTACAGATTCAGATAACTCTCTCTTCTCCTCCTGACCTTTATTATGGCTGCGAAATTCTCTGCGCAAGGGATAAATAATGCATGCTTTCAGTCAAGAGAGGCAAAAACTCAAGCAAACACTGCAGCAATGAAGGAGCAGCATCTCTGTTTCCGCAGTATGTTTTATTTCCAGGCCACTTCTCGCTACCTTTGCTCCCACCCCTGCCAGTCGGGGCAGGAAAACCCAGAAGCAGGGGGTTAGCAGAGCACAGGGTTGGAGCTCCAGCTTGCACTGAAAACTGCCTGCAGAGTCGAAGAGTTGGCTCTGTCAGTCAAGTGCAAGTCTCAGAAACAGGGAGATCTGAGTTATCGCCCCCAGCATCCTTGGAAAAGGTCGAGCACACAGGAGCTGTGGTAACAGTCCCAGCACTTGGGAGGTAGAGAGAGGATGATCCCTAGGGCTTGCTGGTCCAGGCTAGCCAAATCAGCAAACTCCAGGTTTAGCATGAGACCCTACGTTAGGGCAGAAAGGCAAAGAGAAATAAAGACATCCCCCTGACCTGCGCATGCATGCACACACAGGTGCATATACACATGAGCATTGCCCCCCTCACCCCTCCCCCACACAGAGCGGTGATGCTTACAGGTTAGATTGTCAGTAATGTGATCTTGGTCATATTCTCTCTCCCCTCCCCTCTCAGGCCTTCACTGCAGAACACAGGTACATCCTGGCAAGTCTTTACCCAAAGTGTGGCAAGGCCAGTTCGTGGACATAGACAATGTTCTAACTATATTGTGGGAACAAACAGAAAGGAAAAGGGAGGTTTATCCTGCTCAGTCATTCTGGCTCCCGATATCAGTGGACCAGGGGCAGGGGGTGGCGTTTCTTCCCTGTGGGTCTAGCCTTACCTCTGAGCTAAGGCTTGACTTTGGATCCTCTAGGCTGGCTTCTGTAGCAGCATGGGAAGCAAAAGCCTACGGGGTCACCTGTGGGGTGGGAGGCTTGCCAAATCAGAGCCCATGGCTCCTTGCAGTTAGAGCAGGGCTGGACAAAGGTGTGTAGCCTTGGGGAGGAAGGCACAGCCTTGAATGCCAAGTTCAGCGTTTAAATCAGAATCAACTTCTGTACTGTTTGCACGGGCGCCTGTTCTATTTCTTATTTATACCTGTACTTCACTGAGGTATGAGGGACGATGACTGTTTTCTGGCTGATGATTTAAATAAGGACCCAGGTACTTCACCCTCAAATGTTTGGATTAGAAAATGAGATAGAAAAGAAGATGATTGTAGAGCAAAGATGCCAGCTTGGCTCCTGTGTCTGTGGGAGGAAGTCGGAGGCAGTAACAGAAATGAAGTTTGGGGAGTGTTTTCTCATTTACACATTGTCTCAGACTCCCCAATTACACACCTAATTAAGAGTTGGACAATTAAACGCACAGTTTAAATGTATGCTCAGGGAGTTTGGGATTAACACCCAGATCAGGGAAGAGGCACATCTGAGCCTTGGAAGGAAATGTGGGAAGACTGTTCCCAGGTGGGATCTTTCAGCACTCAAGTCTGGCTGCTTTTCTATGGATAGCCGTTTCCTTCTAGAAGTTTCTTCCAGTAACCCACATCTCACTGTCTCTAGAAACACTAAATGTCATAAATGGAAGAGTAAGAAGAGAGAGTGCAAGAAAGGAGCCAGCTGCTCACCATCGGTCCAGGGCTGGCCAGGCCTGGAAGTGCCCAGTTTTTCTTCTCTCTCTATCCCGACATCTGTTCTTTTGTTGATCTCATCCTGGGAAGCCCTGAGGATTGTTGGTGCTTGTGTGTACTTGCTCACTTAAGAAGGTGCACATGCGCAGGCAGGTCAACGCTGGATGTTTTCCTCAGTCACTGCTTACTTCTGGAGAGAGGTCTCTGTTGCAGTCAGTTCGACTCAGTTGGCTGGCCAATGAGCTCCAGGGGTTGATCTGCCTCGACCTCCCTAGAGCTGGGATTATAGGCATGCGAAGAGGCCAGGCTTCTTATGTAGATGCCGCGAATCCTAAATCAGATCCTCATGTGTGCTTAGGAGGCACCTTACAGACTGAACTATCTCTCCAGCTCCAAGGGACATTGTTACTCAGACATATCAGACACTGGTTACAGCCCTCTGCCCTTTGGCCTGTGGGAAGATGATTGGCAGATGTGTGTCTGGCTCATTAAAACCAGACTTTACTACATGACTTTACTACAGATAGTAAATGGATCTCTATAATCCCTGAAATTTTTTTCTTTTGCTCTTGTCTCACCAGGTGTTTCAAAATTGCTAGCTCACAAACAAATGGGATGAGAGGGGAACCAAGTTGCTCCGTGTAAAGAACCTGTGGCAGAGCCAGGTGAAAATGAGGTAACCTATTGGCCAGGCTGAGGAAATTGAAAGCCTCTAGGTTTTTTCATCAGAACCAGGAAAATTCTTGACTTCAGATGCAAAGGGTAGTTGGAAAACGTGCTCAGGAGTCACCCAGAGAAAGCTGCTTGATCAGCTTCTCTCATACTTGCTTCTGATTAGCTGTATCCTTGCCATCTCCATGGCAACCCAGGAGCTTCATGGGTTTCATGGAACCATTGCTTGGGGAAATATGGGGGAACCAGATGGGCTAGGTAGGTGCAGAGACTGGGATGTACAACTCTTCAGAGTTTTATCTTTAGCCAAGGTTGTAACCGACTCTCCCCCAAAGTGGATGCAGCAGTGTAAAGAACAGCTGTTCCCCTGATGGCCTCCAGGCTGTGGGTACCAGTCCCGAGTCACAGGAATTCATGTGTCAAAGAGATCTACACCAAATGGACTATGTGTGTCTCTGCTTCCTCCTATAACCTTGTGGAGCCACAGGTCTCCTGGTCCTCCTGACTGGCCCTCTGTGAGTTTCTTCCCCAAGGCACCAACAGAGGACAGGCTGGGCGCCAGAGTCAGTGACAAATTATACTTTACTTTGCTGCTGGCTGATGCTGAAGGGAAGGAGCACTCGGTACGCATGCTCAGAGCCATGTCTACTTTCTTGCTCTGTGGTTTTGGCCTTCAGTTGCTTTGTCAGCAAAGTAAAGGCAGCGCTATGACCTCTGGATTTGTTGTTTTTCCTCATTGCCAATGAAAATGCCCGACAAAAACAGCATACAGAAAAAAGACTTTATTGTAGCTGTCTATCATGGTTTGGAAGGGTTGGTGCAGGAGCATGAGGCTGATGGTTATATTACATATACAGTAGAGCTGCAGACAGGAAGTCCAGACCTGCTGTGGGAACTTCAAGGCCCGCCCTCAGTGAACCACTTCCTCCAGCCAGGCTCTATCTCCTAAATGTTCTACAATCTTTCAAAACAGCACATCCAACTAGGGACCAAGTGTTCAAACACAGGAACCTATGTGAGGCATTTCACATTAAAACCACAGGAACTGTCTTCACTGGGCTGTCTTGGGGAATAAATGGGTGGCTGGATGGGGAACCCGTGTGTAGATAGCCGGATTGGTACCTGTTTTCCTGCCAAGGTTGCTAAGATTCTTGCCCTCCTCAGTCATTAGGCATGATGCTCCCTGAAGGGAGAATCCAGGTTTGCCTAGCATCAAATCCCACAGTGCTCAGCATGGGGCCTGTAAGGGGCCTTGTCTCCCTGAGTGCAGAGGGAATAGATTCTGCATGCATGATGTTTTTCCTTCGAAATAAATATGTGAACTCCCTGCCCTTCCTGCTTACTACATCATGGCTAATCACTGCTAGAGATGAAGGCTTTGGGGACTTAATGATTTTTGAAAACTGTATGCAAGGTTAAATTATGAGTCAAGCCAAGAGTAGAAACTGCTGGAAGCAATTTCCTCATATGTTAACTGTTGCTCGGCCCTGGCCACTGTCCTTATATGAATCCCAGTCCAGTCATGGCCACATCCCTGCCACTGCTCCCTGGAAAGGAAACCAAAGCATGCAGCACAGTTTCAGTGGAAAGGCCTTAGACCTGGTGTCAATGGGAATTGACTAGAAAGTGTGTGTGTGTGTGTGGGGGGGTGTTTGTCCTTGACCTGCGATGCCTTCACACCCCAAATTCTGCCATAGTTCACAATGAATGTATGAGGGATGGAGAAGGGGACTAATTTTGAAATCTACACTGCTACTACTTAGTGCCTGAGCTTTATTTTCCCCTGAGTGAGGAACAGCAGCTCCTAATGGGGTAATGGAGTGGAGGTAGGTGTGTGTGTGTGTATGCGTGTGCGTGTGCGTGTGCGTGTGTGTGTGTGTGTGTGTGTGTGTGAGAGGGAGGGGTAGATTAAAACTGTCTTTGTCTGCTCAGGGTTGCCAGGCCCTTCATATGTCCTCTTGGCCATCTTCTCAGGTGTTTGAGGTTCCTCGGTTCCTCCAAACATTCCAAAACAGGGGATATCTAGTTAAGCAGAGTAAGTCCCGGTGTACCTGGGGAGAGGCATGGGTGGGGCCTCTTTCCTAGAGTATGAGCTTCTACAGGGCAGGCATTCTGCTTGCTTTGCATCATAGTTCTAATAACTAAGTTTGAGACACAGCTGCAGCATTCAGGAACATCCTCCAAGTGTCTCTGGGAAGGACAAGTGAGCTGTACTGGACCGGAACCTCTTTAGGGTGTTGTCCCTGTTCTCCCACACGGAGGTGGTGACAGGGCTTTGTGTACTCCTG
Source organism: Alexandromys fortis (assembly GCF_014885135.2). NCBI lineage: Eukaryota > Metazoa > Chordata > Mammalia > Rodentia > Cricetidae > Alexandromys > Alexandromys fortis. The sequence goes on from NW_026068174.1 coordinate 1,044,060, forward strand.
GGAGGCTTTGGATGCTTGCAGGAGCTGTTGTTCTCTCTACTATGCAGGGCCTGGATCCACAACCTGCAAAGGGATCCTGTAAATCCACAAGGCAGAAAGTGGACAAGAGGACCACCATGACCCCAGAGATGTGAGTTGAGCTGACTAGCAGAGTGCAGGGTGGCAAAGTCACCGGAGCTCATGGATAGGAAAGAAGAGGTCAAGTCAGCTACTGTGTGATGGAGAGTGTCCTGTCAGTCCCTGGATCCTCTCACATTCTGAACAGAGCTAGGGACTATGTCTGAGCAAACTTACTGGTGTTCTTGGGGAACCTTGCCCCCTGAAATGATCTTAGCAGCCCTGGTCCAGCCGAGGTTCTGCAGTCATGCCCCTGACTGCACACTTCCGAGAGACCATTCTTCAACTGCGGCCTCTGGTGGTGACGAGGAGTGTTGCGCTAGAGTGGCTGGGAGGCCCTTGGGTAAGCAGTGAGGATGGACAGAAAGAAAACTAAATTAAGGTCAAGAATGGAGGGGATCCTGGGAGTTGTGCTAATTAGGACGAAAGTCTTTAGTGTTTCATTCAATAGTAACAAAATACATAGCCACAATGACATCTTTAATTAATAAAATGGCTCACACCAGTTACAAAACGTACCTAGTAGAGAACACCAAGCCATGCAGTCAACCATCAGTGCACATTGTTGAATGAAGAGGACAGATGTCTGGGGGAGGGAACAGAACCAAGGCTTCCAACCCCTGCACTCTGATGGAAAACTGGCATGTTAGGCGAATATTTCTCTCAAGTTTGTGAATACCCTTAGCTTTTTTTTTTTTTCTGTACACGATCCCTTCAAGGATCCATCTATCTCCAAGAGCAAAATAGAAACATCATTTGAAGCCAGAGCTGATTTCCACACCCAGACTGGCCCCTCCCCGGGTCAGATGGGCGCCTTCCTTAAGTAGAGGAGTTCATGGACGCTTTGGCCGCGACTCCTGCCGGGAACATGGTGGAGGTGAGAGTGGGCACACTGGAACGGAGCTAAAAGAGGCCTTCACAAAGGGATGCATTCTGATTTTCTTCAGAGAGTTGGTGTGGTAGTGATGGGAGATGGTACGGAGCCATGCCAGCGATACCTATAGGCGCAGTGAGATAGGACCGCCTGCTACTGAGGTGGGAAGGGGATAAAGAAAAACAAGTCAAAGACAAGGATCGGGAGACAGAAAGGGGGAGAGATGGCTGGTAGGGTGGGGGAAGAAGGGAGGACAAATGGATGTATTATTTTTGCTGAAATATGAGATGCACATGGTGATTTTGCAAGGAGCTCTGCCAAAAATCACACGAGGTTAATTATTTTGACCTCCATTTCCGGCTCGCACACTTGACGGAGGGCATCTTCAACTGGCGATGACACCACTGCCCTCAATAACATGTGCGCATCGACTAATGATCTCTCCGGAGCGCAGCTGTAGCTCCGAAGCAAGCAGGCTTCGCCGCCGCAAAGGCCCCGGAGTAATTGCTGGCAGCTCCTCGTCCACTTAGGCAAGAAACACGAAGAATGCTGCTGTTGTGCTTTATTGTTTTCAAGGGCCCGTGGCTCCCCTCGGAGCATCAGAAAATATGTGACCGTTGGCAGCTGGTTCGTGTAGAGTCCCCGGTCCCACTGAGCCTCGAGGACTGTGACTATCTTGTGCACCTGTTGCCCACAGGGCCTGGAACAGCGAAAAACAAATAGACAAATAAAACAAAAAAACCAAAACAACAAGAACAAAAAACATGGGGATGTTAGAATGGAAGAGATGATGCATGCCACACGCCATAACTCCGTGGCTTTGAAGGTACTGGTTTCCTGTCTTCGCTTTGAGCCTGTCTGATATATAAAGCTAGTTTTTCCAGATGCAAGCCTGCTTGTTCCCTGTCCTCAGTGAGCTTGTTCATAAACCAATTCTGAAGGCTGACACTGTAGGCCTGACCTGGTCGTTGTTTTAAAGGTGTCTGATTCTGATGAATGTTTCTGGGTAAATGGGGACAGTTTGGGGTACATCTGGAGGCACAAATAGGGTTTGCGTTCAGCCCCAATCACTAATTCAACAAATCTTGCTTGTATTTCCATGTAACCTAGGCTGTTTCTACTGGCGAGTGTGAGCCAGAGCGGGAAGATGAAAGGACCTGGGGTTTTGCCCTAAGAAGAGGAAGATCACAATTCCTGCCCACCTTCACCCATTTCCTGTTCAGAGAAGCAAGTCCCTTCCATCTTCTCCATGTCCCTGGTCACTGCATCACACTTAGCTATGGTCCTGACAGGTGTGGATTTCTGAGAGCCAGGACAATCACCTGCTATCGCCTAACTCTGGGAATTCCATGGAAACCACAAGCCATGATCCTCGGCTCTCAGGGGAGGGTCACAAGATCTGTGGGATTGTTCTCTTCCAGAGAAAATGGGTGAGAAACAGCGGGAGCCCAGGGAGCTGACAATGGCTGAAGTGTAGCTCCTCTAGGAAGAGGTGGAGCCTTTCTGAATAATGTTGACACAATTTTTTGAGTAGTTTATCCGCATTTGTCCGCGGAGGTACACATACTTGCACATGAGTGTGGAAGCCACAGGACAACCCTGGGGTCTTAGTAATCTTGCTTTCTGAGACTCCGCACCAAGTAGGCTAGGCTGGCTGGCCAGAGTCCCCAGGGTGATGTGGGATTCCCCCTCTGTATGTTGTGAATATCATTGGTCAATAAAGAAACTGCTTTGGACTTATAGCAAGCTATAGGGGAACAGAGCTGGGGGTGGGGGGAGCTAAAGGGAAGGTGGGAGGAAGGAGGCGGAGCCAGAGAGATGCCATGGAGCCACAGGAGACAGACACGGGTCCGTCAGAACTTTAGCCGGTAAGCCTTGTGTTGATATATAGATTAATAGAAATGGGTTAAATTAATATGTAAGATTTAGCCAATAAGAAGCTAGAGCTAATGGGCCAAACAGTGATTTAATTAATACAGTTTCTTTGTGATTATTTCGGGTCTAAGCTAGTCAGGCAGCCAGGAACCAACAAACAACCTCCCCTACTACACCAGGGTCTGCTTCTGCCTCCCAGTGCTGGGCTTAGGAGCACACTCCAGCACACTCCAAACCGTGCATTCGTTCGTTTATTATTTTAGTGTGCCTTCTAGAAATTGAACTCGGGTCCTCAGGTCTGTAAACATGTTGCCTACTGAGATGGCACCAGCTGCAGGGGACATTCCCACACAGCAGGACGAGCACAGAATCAGCACTTTGTAAACCCCGGAAGACCTCCAATGCTTAGAAAAGTGTAAACGCTCAGGGTAACATTTCCACCCATCTCTGGGGTGGGGGGAGCTCCCAAAACCACCTGTGAGTTTCTTTTGCTCCCAGGGCCCTTAGGTGCACCTAGGTTCATGAATATTTAAATTTCCCTGCTCATTTGTCCCCCAAGTTTGACTAACTAAACTCTTCCTGGTTTTGCATGGCAATGAGACAGGGAGCGCTGGGTCAGGTGGGCGGGAAGATCACAGGTGGGAGCTCTTATCAGTGGGGTCTCCTGACAACAGTAGGGATTATAAATCACCAAGTGTTTTTAATCCCAGGCTGATTTTAACCTTGCTCTGTGGCCAAAGATGACCTTAAACTTCTGATCCTCCCGCCTCCAGTCCTGGAGTGCTGGGATTACCTGTGTGTGGCACCACACCAGTTTATGTGGTGCTGGGGTTAGAACCTTGGGCTTTATGGATGTTGGGCAAGCCATCTTTAGACTGAGCTATATCCCCAGCTACCAAACATTGCTTAGCTTGTCCTTGGTGCTTTGTGCATGTCAATGCATTGTACCTCTCCTGTCTGCGCTTTGAGGTCAGGACAGCTGCCCTCGGCTTTCACAGGTGAGCAAATGAAGGCGTAGTCGAGATAAACAGCAAGCTTCACAGAACCAAGCGGGTTCAGGATTTGCACTATCTCACACCCTTGCTCTAGCTCTCTCTCCTATAAACACCCGAGGGCCCGGAAGGCACAGGGTGCAGAGTGACCCAGTGTCCCTTGAGTGGAGCTTATCCCCACAGCAGATGAGCCATGTGTTTATTTCTCCTCTTTAAACCTGTATCAGTGTATTTGACGGGGTTCTATAAGGGAACATAGTGGATCGGATGGATATCTGGATCTCTAAATGCATATATTTAGAGGGATTGATTAGAGAGGCTTACAGGCTGGCGTCCAGGTAGTTCAACAACAGCTGTCTCACAAGGAAAAGGCCAATGACTGTGTAGCTGGTCAATCCATCCGACTAGACGTTCCGGCAGTCCCAATCTGCTACTGGAGTCCTGGAGGACTCTTAAAGAGCTGTTGGCCTCCAGGCTCCATTGGAGCCCTGAAGAAGTAGTTTCTAATACCCGCAAAGGAACGAATGCCTCTGCAACAGGGTAGAGGAACTTGCCAATGAGAGCGAGGGCAAGCAGGCAAAAAGCAAACTTCCTTCTTCCCTGTCCTTTTATGCAGGCTGCCACCAGAAGGTGTGGCCCAGATTTAGGGTGGGTCTTTCCACCTCAAATGATCAATCAAGAAAATCCCCAAGAAAACAGGCATGCCAACCGCTTGGGGATTAGTTAATTGCCTATGTGGTCAAATTGAGAACCGAGATTAACCAATACAGACTTCTTTCAGAAAAATGCACAGAATAAACCACATTGCGTTGTATGTGATTGGTCTCCAGTGTAGACTAATCCACTTATGTCTGCGAGGTCTATCAACATGGAGGACCCTAGAGATCATTTAGACAGCACAAAGGCCACAGAATCCACAAGTACACACAAGTACATACTGTGTCCTCCTCATAGGACAGCATGCCCTGTCCCTTTAAGGGACACGGTGAATGTTGTGTTTTTAGCCTCCTCGTGTTTTCCCAGCAAAGTTAATGAGATGTAGCTGGTGCTCTGCCTGCCCCTCCCTCCTGTCTCTCACACAGCCGGGCTGGCAAGTCCACGTGCTCGCCTTTGATCTATTTTTATACCACCACATAATAGTTCATCCTCCTAAATATATCCATCATCCTGGATTTGCATTTTTTTATTAAGTCGCCTTCCTGCCTCCCATCAGTTAATCAGTGTTGACGCGACTCAGGGAGCAGCCTGACAAGATGGGGATCCAAGTCTGGCCTCTGGCAGCTTGCCTGCTCTGTGGCTTGGGGCGATCATCTCTTATCAGCCTCGGTCTCAGTCTGCTCATTTGTTAACTGGAGGCGGGACGTGCAGGGAAAGATGGCTGTGTGACTCATGAGGGCATTGTCAGGGATTGCTACTGGTGAGGGTCCATCTCTCTGTGGGGTGTACATATGTAAATGTGTGTGGAGGTCAGAGGTCAGCCTTAGATGATATCATTCCTCAGGAGCCATCCACCTTAGATTTTTTAAGGCAGGTTTCTCTTTGGCCTAGAACTTGCCAGTGCCACTAAGCTGGATGGCCAAGGAGTCCTAGGGAACCCACCTCCTTATGTCTGCCAAGCTCTGGGATTATAAGCTCTTGCCATCATGCCAAGCTTTTAATGTGTGTTCTGGGGGCTAGAACTCTGGTCCTCAAGCTGCCATGATGAGCACTTTACCAACTGAACTGTCTCCCCAGCTCAGTACCTGTGGACTCACTGAGCTTCCGGGGGCAAGAGGAGCATAGCAAGTTTGTATACCATGAAACAGACTGACCCTGCCCAGGCCTTCCAAGGTTAAGCCATGATTTAATCTAGCTGCACCTCAGTTAGAGAAGGGACAACCGTGTGCTATAGATAATAATTATGCCCTGGGTATGTAGGGGGTCATTTCCTCAATGGTTTCCAGATGGTGATGCGCTGCCTCCAGGGAACACTTTTTCCTTAGCATGACTTGGGCAGGGGACTATAAACACTATTGTCATCTGCAGCAGAAGAAGAATGGCGAGTCTTCTCACAATATACCCAGTATCCCCCCACCCCAGCATGTACTTAGCCACCCTAGACTATCAACAGAGCTGGGAAATTTCCACAAACGAACTTGGTATAGACATTTAACACAGTTTTTGACAGTTGAGTGTCAACCTTGAATGAAGCTGGGGATGTCTGGACACAATGACAGAACCCCTACTGTTACTCACAGCGCTGGGATGGAACAGCAGAGGGTCCTTTACCCCGAGTCTCCTCACTCTTGCTCATATACAGCTCTATCACACACCTGTGCTCAAGTGTTGTACTCTGGTTTGCATGCAAAGTGTTTGCCTGGCTCCTCTCTCGTCTCTCACTGTTTATTGTTGCGGTGACACCAGGGACATGCTCCATCATCCTCACTGAAATCAGCCCTATCACAGGATGGCTGGCACCTTGGTTTCCAAGTGTGGTCATGGGATGGTGGAAATACAGATGCAGGGGTCTGGCGTTCAAGGAGGGTAAGAGTGACAGGGTAATGAGGTCCAATCCCCTAGTCCAGGCTCCAACCCTCACAGAACACACTGGAAACCAAAGAGTGACGTCTCTGGGTCAGACCCTGTGAGAGTGGCTATTCTGAGGACCACTCGGCCATCCCTAAATATCTGCAAGGGCCTGTGGGCATCCTGTCACCCCTGGGTTTGTCTCAGGAGGAAACAGAAGTCCAACCAGATACAAATAGAAGCTAGACTAGGTTTTGAAGGCACATGGTGGGGAGCATTACCTCCTAGCAGAGCCCTATCTGCCTCAGTTACCCTTGGAGCTGACTGTGAGAGAAACCTTTGTTCGTATCCCCTGACACCCAGATGTACCTTGATTTCCGAATGTTTAAAGTCCACCACCGTCTGATCCCATGTTTGTATTGGATTCTAGCTGTGCACCCCCACCACACACACACACACCATTTTGCATGGAGGTAGGTGGGGAACAAAGGACATTCCCAAGCACACTAACTGGGTGTAGCTGGTTCTCCAGATCCTCCTCTCCATGGTACTAACACAATGGTGGTGGTGTTTACGGCATCCTCTATGGACTGAACTTTGGTTAGATGCCTAGCTCTTTTCCCACCTTAGCTGCTCACATCTCCCATCAATCCTCCGAGGCTGGGGATGTCACTGTCCCCATCTTACAGATGAGCAAAGTAAGGCTGCAGGTAGCATGACCAGTGTGTGCTGAGTCCTGGGTGTGAACCCACTGATTTCTGCCCCCAGGCTCTGACCCTTAGCCATACTCTCCAGGCCTCCAAGGACACGGGGAAGCAGCATGAGTCAGCCATCTTGGACTCCTACCTGAAGTCCATCCCCACACCAGTGTTGGGACTGTGGTCACATCACTTCACCCCCTTATGTCTGGCCTCTTGCTTGTAAAAGAGGCAGCATGTGTGCATGGCCCTGGAATATATACCTCCGGATGTACATAGATTCCCTTCCCTCCGTGGGATCTGCCGTGCAGAGAATGGAGTAGCAGGTCTCAATGACAGGGCTCCTGAAAGCCACGGCCCCGTATATACAGTATATTGGACAAGGCGATGAGGTCCTTTACTCCCTGGTCTCTTTCCACACTGCACGAGCAAAGGCTCAGGCCCAAATTAGTAAGCTGTAAATCCTTACTAGTTCATCACTTCGCCAGACCCGAAGCAAGGACGCATACTACAGGCATCTGTTTGTGCCCGGGGCAGGGCGGGATAGTTATCTCACTCCCAGGACCTCAACCAGTGCTCTTTAACCATGGCTTCTCTTACTGTGACAGACCCAGGGACACGGTGGGAAGGATCATGTAGTCTTTGGCCTGGTCCTAGAGCCGGGCTGAGACCTCCATCTCCAGTTCACCCTCTCCTCAGTGCTTCCTATTGATCTTATAGGCTTCCCCTCCCTAGAGCGGTGTCCTCTTGCTATGGCTAGTCCCTGGATGGCCTCAGATCAGAGTTCTGGGGTGCATATGTGGGTGGGGGTGAGGAGGACAGCGGCAGAGTACAAACAACCTGGAGTCTGGAGCGAGGAAACCCACATTGGCGCTTAGAGCCCTTCGACTCTCCGAGCCTCCCATTCCTTCTGCTGTGGGAGCCAGACGTGAAAAAGTCTGCGTGCGAGTGTCACACCAAGTGTGAACAGAAAAGAGACCTTCTCCAGTGCCTCACTCAGGAGGTGAAAAACCCTCAGGAAAAAAGAGAAAAGAACATCATGCTTTTGGTTGTATTTTTTTTTTTTTTTTTTTTTTTTTTTTTTTTTAAATTTTTTATTTAAATTTTAATTTATTTCGCCTCTTTCTTTGGAGCCCCACGGCTATCCAAGTGGTACGTACATGCCACGGCCCCAGGTGGCATCTACACACTACTGTGCTATGACTTCGGAATGGGAGTCATGCTGATGGGCAGAAAAGGTGGATCAGAGATGCCTTCCTCCTTTCTCCCTCTCAGCCCTGATCTCTGCTTTTTAAAATTCCCATTTCATTGTGCTGGCTTCCCTCGGCAGTCTGAAAGAACTAGAGAATAAATGAAACAAATTGAAACAAATACACAACTACTTACACAGAGGAAACGGGACGGTCAGGCAATGCGCGCAGGTACGTGACGCACTCAGGCTTGGGCCGCTTGAGGGCTTTTAAGAGCGGAGAGTGATGAATAGGAAGGCAGGCAGGGTAGGGCAAGGGTGCAAGCAAGGATGTAGGGGAGGTACTCAGAGTCCTGCAGTCTCCACTGTCACCAGCGATGCTCAGCACAGGCTGCAACCCCACACGCAGAACACAAGGGGGAGAGGCAGCTCCACTCAGAGCACAGAGGCTGACTCCACACCACTTTCAGCTCCACACAAAGCTAGATCACCTAGGGCCAATGTGGTACTAATAAAGTTTTTGTTGAAAGCCTGCTGTGAATGGCTTACTCCAGGCCTGTCTGTGCCTTTTCCTCCTTTCCTGTGAAGCCGTTGGCTCCAGGGACAGAGTGACTGCGAGAAAACAAATAATAGCATGGTTTCTTTCTTCTGCTTTCTTCCCAGGAGACAGAAGGGCAGAGGCAGACTGACAGAAGAGGGCTCTTACAAAGTACGAAGAAGGGATGTTTTGATACACAAGCCACAGAGTGGGCAGCAAAGGGGGCTTGACTCTCAGTCCCTCCACAAAGGGAAATGACTTGAAACTGGGTGGGAATTCAGGGCCTCCTGGTGCCGGTACCTTCCTACTGCTGGAGCTTGCTTTATTTACGTGAGTGAGGATATTTATGTGTCATCTTTAAGCAGGCGCTCTAGATTAAAGGCTTTCAGGATCAAAGTGGCTGTGGTCAGACAAGGTCCAAGAGCCTCCTCTGAGACTAGTGGAGAGGAAGTCAGCCCACCCATGAGACTCGGGTCACGGGGAGATGCGTCTCGTTAAAGTTTAAAGCAAACAAAATCGGAGTTGAAGGCACTAATTCTATACTACAAGGCAAGAATGCATTATAAACTGATTTTTTTTTTGATTATTCAAAAATTGCCAGAAGGGCAAGGCACAATTTGAAGTTGTGAATTGCACCGCTGTTTTCGCAGTGGCTGGCATTTATTGAATACCTACTGTTTATGTGGTTCATTTTCGCTGTCACTATCCTGGGGCTAAGGTATGCGGAGGGGTGGAGAGGAGCTTGTGAGAAACCTTGGCTGTCCATTCACACGTGTGGGGTGCAGAGAAGATGAAATTGCTCCCCGAGGGGCAGACAGGCACCTCCAGTTCCTCTCTAGCCCCAGCACTCACCTACACCCACGTGCACAGACAAGGAAAGAAGAGATAGCTGGTCTGCAGGGCCTGACCTCAGGCGGTTCCAGTATGGAACTGGGGCATGTCTAGTAAGGGACAGAGTCAGGACAGGGAACCCTTACCTTCCTCAGGACAGGCCCCAGGTCCCTACGGATAGAAGAGTCCCTGTGTCTATATCTTTGGCAGCAAAGATGAACAAATTCAGTCGTATGTCTAGTGATTCATAAATTCCTATAACCCCCTGCAAGACGCAGCCCCCAACCAGCCAGGCAGGTTGTCTTTTCTCATAAGGACACATGGTAGGAATTCACACTCTAGTAAGAATACCAGATACGTCACAAGGATAAGTCCAATCAGGAAACATTAGTAGCCCAGAAGAGGGGAGACAGGGAGTGGAGGTGGAGATGGAGGTGGGGCAGCCAGCCAAGGCTCCTCTGGGAGGTGGCAGAGAGGAAACAGGCTGGCAGGCTCCTTCCAGACAGAGGGAAACGCAGCATGAAATGCCACAGAGCAGTTCAGCAGGGCTGGCAAATAGGAAGAGGCTCTATCGGGCCCAGTACAGCAGGTCTTGGGTGGGGTCTGAAGCTGCCTTTCACCACCAACACAGGCATCCGGCCTCACTGGGCCTCAGCCCCGCAGACCTTCAAACTATGGAAGTGGCCTGGGAAGAGAAGATGGCAGGAATCTGTTTGTCTGACAAGTACCAGGTGATCCTTAGTGCCCCTGCCTCTGCCCTCATCTTACTCCAGTAGATGGGGACATGGGGTTAATGACCAGAATCTCAGATTTCAGCTCATTTTTATCCCATTAACTGAGCATTTATGGTTTGGCCAAGGCTAGTGTCAAATTGCAGCAGCCGCAGGACCAGCAACGGGAAACTCCAGGAATGAGTTAGCACAAATAACACAGGGATGTTCCATGAGTTCCTGAAGGCCACACAGCAAATCAAGCCTACCCCAGGGTCAGCTGATTTGCAGCCGAGTCCCATGGGTCCACTCTTGCGAACAAGCTTCTGCAGTTTTACCTGGAGAGCAAGCAACAAAAGGCAAAATTTTAAGAAATAACTCATTAGGAGCTACAGAAATGCCTTATCCATTAAGAACATTGGCTGCTCTTCCAGAAGTCCCAGATTTGATTCCCAGCACCCACAGGGTGGTCCACAGCTGTCTGTAACTCCGGTCCTAGGGGATCTGATGGCTTCTTGCTTCCAAGAACACTAGATATGCACATGATACACAGACATACAGACAGGCAAAACCTCCATACACATAAAAATGAATGAATAAATAAATAAAAGACTCATTAAATGCACCACTTTGCCTCATTCCCCTTCCTGGTATGTCCATCATAGAGAATTGTTGCTAAAAGTTCTTTGCAGAAGAAAGGAAAGAAATGAGACTCATTGCTGTAAGGGCCATGTACTTAGAAACGGGTCTGCAGCAGGGCCGCGCTTGGGTTAACCTTTCTCACAGCAACGAGGAACGAGGAGGAGAAGTTGTTACAAGGAAGCCAGAAGAGTCTGAGATAATAATTCCATCTGCATGTTAGAAAAGAATGCATTCTTTTCTAATTAGGGCGACGGCATAGCAGCCAGTATCTAGTACATGTTAAGTAGCAAATTAGCTTTGGGGCTGATGGTAGGGCCCACCCTGTATAACTCTGCCTGCCATCCTCTTTAGAGGCCAGAAGAGACTGTACCCTGCCTTGGGGCCTCTGGGAAGTCACATTTAGGGCAGGCCCTAGGCTCCCCAAGGTCAGAAGAAAGCCCCTCCCTCTGCCTCCTGGCACCTCAGAGCAAAAACAGAGAAATTCATAAATACATCCATTTATTTGTTCTTAAGCAAATAAATAGATTTGCCGTAGCAAAACTCTGGGCAAATAGGGGGTTAAATTGACTATTTTTCACATGATTTATCTGGAAATTTTTTTATTTCTTAATGTTTAGTTGTGCAGTGCACAAAAACGACCATAATTATACACAATTAGGGCAGCCACTAAAAAACTCGGCCAAGTAGACCCACTCTGAACCTGATGTCTGTGCCCTCTGCATGTGCCCCAGAGCCAAGTAAAAGGTACTGGGAATCTGACGGATGTTGCAAATGTTTAACCAACTGAATGCCACAAAAACATTTTTGTGAATCAGATAATATCTCATGTTTGTGTGTAAACTACAGTATTAATTGCAAGAGATTCTTACCAGCTAAAGAGGGCCCTTAAGAAGAGCTCTGCAGGAACATTTTCTTAACCATCGTGCAGCTATGACAGAGAATGATACAGTGGTATCTCTTGAAAAACACTGTCCATCTCTGACCCTTCGCTCAGAGCTAGCACTGTGATGGTCTGCACTGGGGTCCGATGCAGGTCTGTGGACCGTATCTTTCAGCTCAGACTTCTGAGAGTTTGACTGTGACTGTTCTAGTTTTCAGCGGTGGGTACCATGAGCCACGTAGCCCTTCTCTCTGTCTTCAGGTTCTTCTGCGAAGTGGGTCCAAATGGTGCTCTTGCCGTTTGACTAATCCACAAGACAGAGCCTGGTGACTTACAATGAAAGCCATCTTTAGGCTTTCCCCATCCACCCTAAAGTGCCTCTCCTGTTTTCAACAGTCAAGAAGACCCCCGAGGTCATCTTTGGGCTGTGAACAGGAAGCAGAAGAGAAGGTAAGTTGTGTTTGACCTTAGCCTTTCAGATCTGCAGTGCCTGAGGTAAATCACATCTTTGAGAGCTTTAAATGGTTCCCCGCCTGGAAGAGAACACTAACGTCAACAAAGCATTCATCAAGAGCGTTAATTGCTAGGTGTCTAAACTGTACAAACGCTTCATAACTTTTTCTCCTTCCTGTTGCCATTCCAAAGCCCCACCATTGCTTAGGAGGGAACTGAAAGTTCAGAAACATTTAGGCACTTTCTCCAAGGTCACAGTGCAGAAGGTGGCAGAGCAGGTGGGAGAAACAAACTGAGGTGTGTGGGGCTGTACCACAGCGCCCTGACGTGCCATGCCTGTGAGCCTCCAATCCAATATGGAGGTGAAGGAGTGGTGAATGGGTTTATGTGGAGGAACGGTAATGAGATCTACTCTAGGATCCATCTCTGCACATATGAGAAGGAAGCATGTCCAGACAGCAGGATACTGACTCCAGGAAAAGAAGGAGTTGACAGAGCATAGCATAGGCAATGGTTGGTGGCTAGGGGACAGAATGTAGCAGACATTATACTCAATGGTTTCCAGCTAGGCACAGCTGAGATTAGGAGGATGCCATCAGAACTGTGACATGGAGACCGGCTTGCCTGTTGCTGCCTTCACATCCCTGGAGCCTTGAGGTATCAATAGTAGGACATGCATTTCGTTCATCTTGGTTTCTCCATACCAATACAGCATCTGGAATGGAGTTAAAGGGGAACACACTTACTAATTAGACTGATGAGTCCAAAATTGACGAGAAGGATCAGCGAGTCTTCTTTACAAGAACCTCTGACTGTGACCAAAGGGCAGCATGGGTACCATTTAACCCAGAGAAGGCAGAGAAAGGATCCACACATGTGAGGGAATAAGACACAGAAAGAGAACGTGGCGGTGAATCCCTTCCTAAATTTGAGATGGAGAAACCGAGATCTGCTTTTTAAAGCCTGTTTCAGAGGTGAACATACCCAGGCTGAAGTCTCAGCTCCCATCTCACTGATGTGTGATTTGGTCGCAGCAGGTCATTGTTGCAGGCCTGTGTTCCCTCTTCAGTAGGGTGAGAATAAAATCCAGAACATTCTCCTGCCAATAGTTGAGGGGGTATGTGGGACAATGCAGCATCTCACACAGGTTCTGGGGCATGGAAAATTTGGACTGGTTTTGGTCCTCCTGGTTTGCAAGCCTGTGTCCTGTTGAGGCCAGGACTCTGGGCTAGCAAAGGCATAAGGCCCCTCTGGCTTTGTCATTTGCTACTGGTCATGTCATCCTGATTGACAAACCGCCAAGGCCATGCCCCATATGTCACCTCAGAGTGCTTTCTGGGAACCATCTCCACAGGTCTGGCTTAGCAGGAGACCAGATGGACAGGAGGACATTGCAGACTGGCTATCAGCCTAAAAGAACATGAGCTAAGCTGCCCTTTCCTCCACCTTCTTAAGCCTGGCATGCCCTGGAGACACCGCCTTGGCTCTCTAAGACACTTGTCTCTGTGTGGCTCTACACCAGCTTGGCTGAGTGACTCAGTTGGCTACTCTAACTTTCAATTCCTTTCACCCTGATGAGAATTTATCCCTGATTCAATAGAGGCCAGCACTTGATCCCTGGCAAGGGGCAGGCAGGCAAGCCACACCTTCAGTCAGCAGGGGTCTGCCCACAAGGGATTTTCAGGAAGCAGGAGGTAGGAGGCTGAAAGCCCATTCTCTCTCACCTACAGCTCCAGCTGTGATTCCATCTGGCAAACCCTGGGACAGAAGATACACACACATACACACACACACACACACACTCCTCTGGGACAGAAGATACACACACACACACACTCAAACCCTGGGACAGAAGATACACACACACACACACACATGCACACACATACACACACGCACACTCCTCTGGGACAGAAGATACACACACACACACACACACACACACACACACACACTCCTCTCAAACAGAATGGAATGTTGCCAGTCCTACCTGGCACCCTGCTGTCTTCCTTTGTTAAACACAAAAAGTCCTGACAGCCATATGGGGGTGGGGGTACTTGTTGCTTTTCTCCTGGGGCTACCAGAGGCATACTGATCTTTCAGTCTCTAGAAGAGGTTCTCTCAGGTCTTCTGGAGTATCCCCCTCCAACCTGCCGCAGAGACCCTGTGGTTTTAAATCACTCCCTTCGTTTTCAGCATCTCTCCCGTGGGGTCTCCCGTGGATATGACCTCGGAACTCAGACTGATGTAAAGAAACCTTGCCAGCCTCTCACACGCCACAGGCGCAGTTAAGTATCCACTTTTCTGCCATTCGTGGGGGAAGGGAGTCAAGTTCTCTTTCCTCTGGGAGTGGCTTCCTACCTGGAGTAGAAGACCCCAGCAGCTCCTTAAAGAAAAAAAAAAAAAAAAGGAAAGAAAAGAAAAAAAAAAAAGGCTAAAAACTTTCTCCATGTCCCCAGCCCCTTGCTCCCGGCAGAAGCCTCCCTTTCCCTAGGTGCCTCCCGGGAGGCAGGCCAGGGGAACAAGCTCACTCGGCGCTCACCGGTCTCCCTCTCCCCTCCGGAGGCTGGGAGCACGGAGCCCACAGAAGCCCCCGTATCCCTGCTTCTCCTGTTGGAGGCGGAGCGCAGCGTCCTCTCCCAAGCAGCAGCCGCGGCCCTCAATTGGAATTCTGTCCCCAAAAGGGGGCCGGAAAAGGAGGAGAGAAGGAGGGATGGAAGCCGGCAGCGAGAAGCCGCGGCCAGGGTCCCAGACATCCATCCCCCCAGGAAGAAGCTAAGCGTGTAGGCTGCTAGGAAGCGGCACCGCGGCGCCCCACCGCACTGCATCAGCGTGGCTGTGCTGACATTCCCCCCATGCTTAACACGGGGCATTATGCGCTGGTTAACAGGCTCCGAGCTGCTCAGCGACTTGTTTTAAGCATTTTCTCCCTCGCTCTCGCTTTTAATCTTGTCTCTAGTGGCGTGTGTAGGGGGGAGGACTTTATTTCCATTGGCTAAGCGCTCCCTTCCCACCCACATCCCTTCCACATCACCTTGGTGTCTCCCTAAATAAAACCAGCCCTCCTTATCGCCTGGAAAAAATCAGGAGCTAGAGTTTGAATGGGTTTTATATAAACACTCACCCCTGTCAGCGTGCGGCCAGGCTCTCAGGATAAACTCCCAGTGTCTAGCCTGATGCTTGCCCGGCAATCTCTGCCTTGAACGCCAAGGTTTAAGCAGAATTCAGAGGACTGGGAACTCTTCCCTGAGATTTGATCAACCTGAAGCCAGTTGCGGAACTGCACAGGGTCCCGATGGACCTGAAGGAGAGCCCCAGCGAGGGCAGCCTGCAACCTTCCAGCATCCAGATCTTTGCCAACACCTCTACTCTTCATGGCATTCGCCACATCTTCGTGTATGGGCCGCTGACCATCCGGCGTGTGCTTTGGGCAGTGGCCTTTGTGGGTTCCCTGGGCCTGCTGCTGGTTGAAAGCTCTGAGAGGGTGTCCTACTACTTCTCCTATCAGCACGTTACCAAGGTGGATGAGGTGGTGGCCCAGAGCCTGGTCTTCCCAGCTGTGACCCTCTGCAACCTCAATGGCTTCCGGTTCTCCAGGCTTACCACCAATGACCTGTACCACGCTGGAGAGTTGCTGGCCCTGCTGGATGTCAACTTGCAGATTCCTGACCCGCATCTGGCGGACCCCACAGTTCTGGAGGCCCTGCGACAGAAGGCCAACTTCAAACACTACAAACCCAAGCAGTTCAGCATGCTGGAGTTCCTGCACCGGGTAGGCCATGACCTGAAGGATATGATGCTCTATTGCAAGTTCAAGGGGCAGGAGTGTGGACATCAAGACTTCACCACTGTGAGTACTTGGTTTTCAGTTTGTTCTTGTGCTTACTCTTCGGTAGAAGTGGCGCGCCGGTGGCCTTCTGTCTGACTCGGGGTCTCTGCCGTGCGGGAGTGAGGCCAGAGACCTAGCTGAAGGCCAAAGGGTAGTTGGTGAGAGGTTGTTGGATCTGTTTGTAGATAAGGTTACCTGCCAGGAGAGTACTGCGGTCCCTTCAGATTGGAGATCTACAGGGGGCTTGCTGTTGGGGAGTGCTGAGTTGGGCTTACTCCCAGTCAGAGGAAAAAGGCCTGGACTGTCCATTGTCCAGGGTGCTTGATGTCCGAGCTGTGTGACAGGAACAGCTTGTCATTGGTGAGACGGCATCCTCTCCTCTCTCTTTCTCTATCCCCTCTCCCTCTTTCCTTCTCTCTCTATGCTCGGAAGTGGCATCAGGCTCTGCATCCTGTGGGCTGGGCTGGAGCTAAAGCTGTCACAGGAGGGGGTGTGGGGCCCCCAGACAGCCTGAATGACTCCCGTGGCTGTGGGAGCTCACTAAGCAGGTGATGCTGCAGAGGTGTGGAAGGCTCTCTCCATCCTTTCCTTGCCTGAATTGTGTGGAGAGGAGAGGACTCCCAGAGGGTCCTTCTGGTCCTCCTGCAGGCAGGGCAAAGCCGTGAGCTGTCCATGGTGCTGGGGCAGAGAGGCGAGTCAGGGTAGAGGTTCTTATAGAGGGTGGGCAGAGATGACAGATGCGGCGAGGAGGTCCGGGAGACTGGCTTGTCTGTCTGGGAGCTTGAGCTTGAAACACGAAGGCTCGTTTTCTCTGTGCACAATTGCTTCCCAACGTGGGTGCAGGAGGAGGGTGTGGGGAGGGGGGCGAGCAGCTGTGGGATTGGAAAGCCTGGAGGGGAGTGTGGAACTGAGGATATGGATTACGTTCAGGATGAGTTTGCCAGAGGGGGCTGAGAGGGAAGGACGGGCATAGATTTGTCACCCTTAGAGTCCTCAGCCCAATTCGTGTGCTGATAGGCATAACTTGGTGTAACAGGTCAGACAGTAGCTGCCAACTCTTCCACAGTGCCAGGCAAGTCTGGGGGATCAGGAACTGTGGGGTCCTCCTGCAGCCCAGCATGTCTGCTTTCCCCTACAGCTTCCTGGGGCAGGGGAAGGAGTCTTGAGCCAAAATGCAGTGACAAGTTAAGGATGGCCGTCATCAAGGGAACCGGACTGTGTCGTCAGCACTTGTCTGGGGTGCTCTGCCTCATTAAGACATTCCCTCCCTTTCCCATAGTCAGTCCTTCCCACCCCCTCTCAGAGCCACCTGCCTCTTGCTCTGAGGTTCTCTTTATGTTCCAGCCCGGCTCTGCCTTCAGCCTCTGCACTTGCTGTTGGCTGTCTCTCATTCTGGAAGCGCCCAGAGTGCCAGGGGCATTGCTTCTCACAGCCTGTGTGCTAGAGCTGTTTCCTGGGGGAGCCGTTTTGTATTATTATCCCTTTTAAACATTCCAAGGAAGAGCACAGCCAAACTGACAGCAGCGTTTGCTAAAGATGAAGCCAGTCTGAGCCGGAGAAGGAAGCAGCTAGCCCTTCTTAAAGGAGCAAAGAGGATCCTAAAATATGTCATGCACAAATGATGTCTGAGGGGCCTTGGGAAGGGATGGGGAAAATGCCTCATTCTTGGAGGCTGAAACCATCACTGTGTTCCAGTCCATGCTTTCTAGTGCCTGGCAACGCTCAGTCTCATTGCTGTACTGTGAAGCTTGAACATGCATTCAGCTCTTCCTCTGTCTGCCTGCACACACATGGTACCCACAGACAACAGATGCAGGGTGCCTCAGGGAAGCTGTCCTGGGCAGCAGACCCTGGAACGAGTCTTTAAGCATTCTCAAAAGCATCCTCATGATGGCATGGCTGACTGGTAGCTATGTTCATGCCCAAGTTCTGTTTAGAATCTCAGGCTGCTTGTCTGTATTTGGCACATCATTTGAATTGCTGGTATCCCAAGCCACCCAAAGTCAGGTCTTAAATCCTTACCTGAGCTCCTGACCCTCTGAAACATTGAAGCTGCCTGCAGACAAGGTGACTCTCTGGTTAGTGGCATACATTAACTGTCAGTCTCAGCAAATCCTCGACTCTTCTGTTTGAGTGACCATCCTTGGATTGACCCCCACTGTGTGGAACATCTCCAAGCACTAAAGAGAGGGAGCCCCTTGGTGTTCTCTTCTGTCTGCTCAGGGATGTCAGAATGGCACCCATGCTGGGTGTGTGATCAGAAGCTGGTCTTCACCAATGGGTGACAACGGGCACCTATGCCAGCCTCTATTTGGGGTAATATGATAGGGGGAACATGTTCAAGACCCCTCTGACACACCTTTGGGCTCTTTGGAACTTGGGTCTAGGCAAGCTTTTCTCAGAATCCCACATCAGCAGCGAGCCTACTTAGTTAGCTGTTGGAGAAGCCTGTTCCCCAGTCCCCTCCCTCATTCTGGGATGGCCATCCCACTCCAGTGGGCTTTCTTACAAGTGCTGCTGGGCGTTATGACACACTGGGTGCCTTCTTTCTCTAAGCACCATGCCCAACTTATTAGAGAATTTAAGTGTTGGGGATGCTCTTTTTCTGAATTTGATTTTTCTGTATAGCCCAGAGCATCATCTCCAGGGCAAATGCTGTAGCACACGCTCCCTTCTTCCAAGTTCTTAGCTGGTGTGCAATGAAGTGTGTAATACCCTTTAATTAGTGAATGAGCTGTGATTCTAGCGGAGTGAAAGAAGGTTGTTCGTGGAGACTCAAAGTCCCCAGGAAGCCAGGTGTGGAATGCTGAGTGCCAAGCAAGCAGGCATGCTCTTCTGCCTATGCAGATAAACCCTGAGCCCTCTCCCTGGAGCAGTCTGACATCAGAGAGGTCTGTGGATTTTCTTAATGGTAAACCATAAGAAAGATTTGATTCTGGGCCTTCTACTCAGAGGAGGTGGCCCCAGTGACCCAGAGTAGAAAGGGGATGATGTGGTAGTTGATGGGGGTTGTGACTCTGTGAGCTGAGTCCAAGGCCAACGTGGTAGGCATGGGTTTGAAGCCCTGCACCATCCTTGTTTCTTTGTTCCCTTGCATGCTCTCTAGATGGGCACTCACTCACCTAACCTTGGACATCTAACCCACAGTATTGTTGGAAGAAAAAGCGTATGAGAAAGTCATGGTTTTGCCAGCTGCATACCTGTGGGCTGAGGTTCTTAGCGGTGTTTGTAACGGGGCTTTTGTTGTCCCGCCTGCCCCCACTGTTTTCAGGCATCAGAAGGATGAGGAATTGCTGCAACCACGAGGGCAGGGAGGTGGGAGGGCCACTCCTTTCTCTGGTGGAAACTTATCCTCCAGAGAGGGAGCTGCTCGAGGGGAGGATGTCCTGTTGGAGCCTGGATCTGACTACAGATGCTGGGCGAATTTCCATCATTTTCGATTAGCATGCGACAGGGCCTTATGTCGTCTCTTTGCTTAGTCACATTGAGGTTCACCGGCGTTCAGGTCCACGAATGCGAATGACCGTTCCTTTTTCACACTTAACCTGTCCATCATTAGGGGTATTATTTATGTTTTCAATGTGAGATTTCTCAGGAAAGGCTTGGCTTTCTTTTCCCCCACCGAATGGATCTCACTACCCTACAGCATGCAACATTATAGAAACGGTGGAGGTGGAGGCTGAGGAAGGCTGTGTCTTTGGGATTCTTTGACAAGGCCACATAGGTCTCTAACTAAGCTAGTCTAATCACCCCTCACTACACAGAAGTACGCACGAGGGGGACGTGGGCTTTGAGAAACAATCTGAGCTAGGGTTCTAACTCTGTGGTGGTGGGAACTAGCATTAGTTTGCTTAGCTCTAGTTTTCCCATCTCTGAAGTAGGACCAGTAACTCCCAAGACTCAGCTGGAGGTGGAGCTTGCTCCATGTGGTACCTGCAGGGACTGCTAGCTGAACTTGACTCATGACTGCATGACTGCAGTAGCATCAGAGCACAGGCACCCACTGTGTTATCACTGTTTCCAGGGCTCCTCATCTTGCTTGGCACCCTGAACTTGTCTCATATGCACTGGCCAGGCCTCCATGTTTCACCTCACACTTCCCAACTCGCCTCCAGGCAGCACACCTGACATGGGTGGAGTATGGTCTGGACCACGTGTAGAGTAGCTTTGCTTGCTGTGTTCCATGTTTTTATCTGTATGGTTATCCCCTTGCCTATCAAACAGGGTCTATGGTGCACCAACAATCCAAGAAGACCAAGTCTGTGCAATCACAGCCCACCTCTACCCCAGTCAGCCTGGGGCTACTCTCAGAACAAATTCTGCAAATATTGTGTCAAATAGAGGGTCTCACAATCCTGCCAAGATCAGGCAAATCCTCACTGGTTTAGCTGCTATCTATACCTTAATTTGCCCATAGTCCTAGTTCATGGGCCCTCCTTACTCTATATCTTTTGTACTCTACCTGGTTGTATCTTT
Source organism: Alexandromys fortis (assembly GCF_014885135.2). Classification (NCBI taxonomy): domain Eukaryota; kingdom Metazoa; phylum Chordata; class Mammalia; order Rodentia; family Cricetidae; genus Alexandromys; species Alexandromys fortis. The sequence goes on from NW_026068174.1 coordinate 1,064,669, forward strand.
CAATGCTATGTTACCTTTAGAATCCAGTTTGGACATAACTGCAGCCTTTTCCCTCCACAGTGCCACCATCTAAATCCCCCTTCCTCGTCTGTCTTCTAAGCATCCTACCTGCCCTTGTAAGCATGTCTCTACCTGCCCTTGGTACAGACATGGCATGATGCTTTCCTTCTGGGAGAAGCATGAAGTGTTGATGCTAAAAGGGACCTTGGAGATAAATGAATTCAATTCCTAAGTTTTTAAATCACTGATAGTTTTTAATTTGTTTTCAAATTGATTAAAAAATGTAGATGCTATGATGTGTAACATGATGCTATGTATTCATATATATTACTTACGTGTCTAAAAAGTTTTATTAAGCAACTTAGTTCATGCATTACCATGCATACTTATCTTCTGTATGGCTGTGTGTATGTAGGTTGAGAACACGTGAAATCTAAAATCTCTCTTATTTTCAAATATACGGGATATTGTTATTAACAATAACAGTAAGTAAGTATCTTGAACTTACTTTTCCTGAAATGCCATGTCCTTTGATCTTCCTACCTGACCATTCCAGCCTCTGGTCATCATCATCTTGCTTGATGTCTTTGAATTTGATCTCTTTAAGAGATTCCACACATGGAGATGGTTCACTGGCTAAGAGCACTGGATGATCTTCCAGAGGACCCAGATTCTATTTCCAGCAGCTGCATGGTGTTTCCAACCATCCGTAAGCCTAGTTCCAGAGGATCTGATGGATTCCTCTGGCCTCTATGGGTACCAGGCACACATGTAGTGGTAACACAGACACACATCCAGGTAAAACACTAATACACATGAAAAAAAGTAGGATGATCAGGAGTTGTAGGTCATCCTCAAATCCACATTGAGTTTGAGGCCAATCTTGGCTACATGTGACAACTCTACCCCTCAGTGTTTTCATTCATCTACACATTCTGAAGACCCACAGCTTCTTAGCATGCATCCCCTAAAATGTATCCTCAAAGTCTGTATTCAGTAGGCAGACAGCCGCAGATGAAAGGCTAATATGGAGTAGAATACACATCTTTCAGCCTCTCTCTTCCATACATGTATCTGGAATTTGGTTTGATTTGGTGGAGCGAGTACTTATTAGTACTCTTATGCTCCCTGGTTATAAAAACAATCCACAGCCACTGAAGAAAAATTGAATCAAGAGAAATAAGGGGGAGGAAGGAATGGAAATTGCCACTTGCAATGTTCTGGTATTTTTGAGGTTGTTTCCTTTCAGCCACATGATTTGTATGAATGTGTGTTTCTCTGGGCTGGTATCATAGCTTCTGTGTATATGATACAATGTGTGCTGTGTGGTATGTGCCCAGTCAATGTCAGTGTCCTATATTTTAATGTCACGGTGAACTTCATTTACTCTCCTTTGATAGCAATGTATTGCTGTTATCATGCATTTTATGGTGTGCTATCTTGGTCCCATTGTTTACTAAATGCTTGCTGGCCTATCCTGGAGACCTGTTCTTGCACACCGAGTCAGAGTTCCTAAATGAGACCCACCCGATCCTCAGTGAGCCCCAGTTATGCTCCCCTTATACAGCTGTCTACACTGCAGGCCTCAGCCCACAGGTGTAAGCCCTGGGTCTCTGCCACCTGTGCAGTCTGGACTTTACATCAAAATGATCTAACGCAGCAGTAATGCAAATTAGATGATCTCACATATCCCTAAGAGGCACGGCACCTGTGAGCCTTTGGCGTGTCCTGGAGAGCAAGCTGGGCTGTGCTGGCCATGAGGTCTCTGTGATGCCGACCTCCAGGTCTAGCTCTCCGGTTTGGAGATTGGTAGATTGTGGGCTGTCTGGAGGTAAAGCTCTGGGGGCATGCTGCATCTTTTCTGTTGTGCCGAGGGGATAAGGCTGTGATTTGGAACTGTTAGGATGACTCATTCTGATGCCTTGGAGAGAAAAGCTGCACAGCTCTCATCTACCGCCCAGTAACTTGCTGGGCGGATGTGTAGATCTCTGCCTCCTTCCTTGGGAATTTTTCTACCTCCAGAGCTGTTGATAAAAGAGGAGTCTGGGCTCAGCGGATAAAGAACTTGCCCTGTAAATGTGAGGACTCAAGTTCAAATCTCGAGAATCCACAGAAAAACCCAGGTGGACATGGGGGCCTGTTTTGTAATCCTAGCACCCAGTAGACTAGCAGAGGAACTCCAGAGCAGATTGGCTAACTTGACTAGTCTTATTGTGAGCTCTGGGCTCAATTGTAAGATCCTGACTCAATGAATAAGATGTAGAAAGATAATGGAAAGCTCCCAACATATGGGCCTCCATATGCATTCCATATGTACAAGCACACCTGCACACACATACATGAATATACATGCAAACACACATGCATGCATGGATACACAACACACAAACACATATGAAGAGAGAACATGCAAACTAACAAAGAGCTTGTTTGCTTAGAAAACATTCCTGTCTTCTAGTTCTACAGAAAATCTTTCCCTCAATAGACTTAAGTTCTAAAATACTTTTTATAAACTAAATCTACTTTGCTGCTAATTTCCATAGGAGGAGTTGAGATAGGATCCTCCCCTACTACCACCACCCCATATCCAAACCCACTGCCTCAAAGAACAAATTGGTAGCTTTTAGTATCAAGCTTGCCGCTGGAGGTGGTGCTTCTTAGAACAAACAGTTCATGCTTCCAGGCAGCAAGCTTCTCATTCCTTTCAAAGGACCAAAAGTCTGATGCTCAAGTCTGGCTTTGTGTTTTCTCAATTTGTATGCTCGTGGTTGAAGGAGTCAGGTTGAAATATCAAATGTGGGCAGCCAGGACATCTGACCCATGCTCTGTCATAACCTGAAACTAGCAGGCTGTGTGGCTCCTGCAAGTTTGAAGTTTCATATATCACACCTTTCTCTTCAAACTAACCCTTATAGGCTTGGCTTCTGGTAGCCAGGCAGCAGCTGCGGCCAACAAGCAGACATACACCACATTGACTATTTGGTAAATCTGAAATCTCTGGGAGAAATCCATGTATAAAGACAGGAAGATAGGCTTTCCCAAGGGACATCCCCTGAGGCATCATTCTCTGATACTAAAGTACCTTTTCTTCCCATAGCATTTCCTGTTCTAGGGCTTTGGGCATACTCTGTGAAGGTTTACTCAATGGTCATTGAAATGAATGCTGGGAAGAAATTAAGTATGCAGCAGAGAAAGAATGCATTTGACCACCATTGATGGATAATGAGCCTCTGTGAGCCTCAGTTTCCCCATAGGTAGAATGAGTGGGCTGAACTAGGTGCTTTCCAAGGACAACTCCTTGTCCTGTGTTTGTTTTAAAAAAAAACCTCTGCTTACACCAAGACTGGGGGGAGGACTCTGATGTTACTTTTCAACCTACTGCGCTTAGCTATTGATTGGTTTGCTTTTATTTAAATCTATGCAATAGAAGCAGAAGCGCACAGGTGCACAGGGTGGCTGCAGTCAGAGTGAGGGGGCAAGGAACCAATACTCTCAGAATCCCGTCCAGGAGGCCTGTGTGTTTGACTGTAGGTTCTCCATCTAACCAAGTTTCTGGTCCTTACTAGCACAGCAGGTGTGAACCTAGATTTGCTCTGGGTCTTACAGGTATGGACTGGCAAGAATAGCATATTAAAGCACAGACCACTGTGCCTTTTTGGGGGTGGCTTACTATAAGCCTCCCCACCACCTGGGGGCAGACTGTGGTCAGTGATGACGTGAAGAGTGCAAAATGCGTCGTCACAGGTATCTGGCCCCTCTGCAGTCCAGTGGTGAAATTCATCCTCTACGCTTCCTGTGGGGTCAGGCTGAGCCTCTAGGCTTAATTTCATCTTTCCCCAGCCTGTTTCGCTCTCTACTTCATTTTTTTTCCCTGAGAATACTTGTCAGTAACTCACCTGCTCAAGACCTCATCTCTGGCTCTGCCGGGGAATCTATAACCATGTATCTCTTACTTTGTCCTCCTTCGTTTGTTTGGTAACATGGAGATTGATCTCAGCTATGGCTTACAAAGGAAGATGCCCACACTAAGCATCCTTTAGACCCCAGGCTTTTGAGATCCGCATCTTCAACATGGGACCTATGATGGTTTCCAAAAACCATTATTCAGACCTCAACCAAGCATCTCTGGGGTTGGGCTTCACTGTTCCAGGCTCTGCTGGCTTGCTCCTCTTCGGGGTCGGGGAGGGTTTTCCCAGTAACAGTCCTTCCTACAGAGGAGCTGAACTTTCTCTGCTCTGCCAGCTGCTGTCTATCCGCAAACTGTTTTTATTCTAGTGCACGTCTTCTTTGGCCCCCGTGTTATCATTTTCCAGATCCCACGGTTCCCCTTGAGAGCCCCCTCCCAGCATTCCCTGACATAGCTTTTTGATTGTGCCTCCACCTGGCTTCAAGAAGGAGGCTATCGCCTTTGATGCTGGCAGTGGGTTGAGCCCGTCTATGAAGTGCGAGGTGGTGAGGGACGGAGGCTGAGCAGGGTGATGCCACTCATATATCACAGAAGCCATGAGTGATGGAGGAGTGTATGAAAGGACTCTTACTGTTCAGGCTCAAATGGGAGGCTGGCGACTCAAGGGCAATGTGATTGCTGTCTCCAAACACTTAGAAAACAATCACAGAAAATGGAAACAGGACCTTCTCGGAGAGAGGCCAGGGGGGCAGAGCTCGAGCTGCTGGGTGGAGGGTGGGAGTTCAGAGAGCTGGTTATCACCTGATTGGAAAGACTTATCCTCGGAGTCTAGAGCACCTTAACTCTGCCCGTGCTCTGCCCCTTAGGTCTAACCAAAGCTAAGGGATCACCTCTAGGCAGGGATTGACGTCCCGTAAAGGATTAGATTAATGACCTCTGATGTTACTTCCAACTGGGAGAGTGTTTGATTTCTTTCTTTCCTGAATAGATAGCTGAGGTTGGGGGTAAGAGCCTTTGATGGAGGGCCTTGGAAAGGAGTGCTGATGAGTGCAACTGGCAACCCAAATTACAGATCCACCCTCTGCCCGATACCATGAAGCTTTGAAGCTAAATGCCTCTGATGGATGCCTGGAAGAAGAATGGTGTCTTCCGAGATAAAAGAGTGGATTCATCCAGGGAGAACACGGGAAGAGCGGGGTGCTGGAAGCCAGCCACAGTAGTGGCGGTTAATGGTCTGGCCATTCCAAAATGTGTCTCTGGGGCTTATTGAGAGGCAGGTCCTGGAGTTTGTCATAGATTCTGGGTGCTAGTTCCTACCCCACAGAGGAAGGTTTAAGTCTAGTTTCACACTGAGGGTTGAGGAGACTTGGAAGGTTTTGGCTTAGGTGCAATCCTGGGGTCAGGGTATTAAAAACACCCTCAGCTATGGCATCCAGGAAGGAGACTAGGCTACAAGGAAAATGCCCTGCCCAGGCACTGGTGGCAGACAACCTAATAGATATCCAAACTAGGGAAGCATAGCAGTGTCAGAGAGGCAAGGGGATCTGGCTCCTGAAACAACAGCATAACGGGGTACTGTTGCCTCTAGTCACATTAACGGTGGGCAGAGCCAGGCATGTGAGTGTTCAGAGAGATAGATGTGACTTTGCATGAATTATTTAATCCTTCCAGGCTTCTATTTCCTCATCTATTAAATAATAGCATCTCAATACTGGCGCTTCACAAGCATGCTTATAGTGACCAGATGAAATAAATAAGGCTCATATTGGCCGGGTACAGAAGATCCGCTTTAGTGATTTTGCTTACAGGGTCTCATGCAGCCTCTACCCACTCCAGTTTCCTGTGTAGCTGACTGTGATCTTGAACTCATTGTCCTTCTGCCTCTACCTACAAGCGTTGGGATAAAAAACACGTGGCACCAGTCCCGGTATATGAGGTGCTAGGAATGGGACCCAGGCTGTTCTGCATGCTAGGCAAGCCTTCTACCAACTGGGCTACATCCTCAGGCCTGATGCTGTTAATTTTATTATTCCTGAGATAAATGGGGGATACTGACAGGAGATCCGGGGACAGAAGGATTTGCTTTTAAATCCATATTGACAATGTAGCATTAGGAGGGTCTCAAGAGAGGGAGGGGAATGAGGCTGGGAACAAGCCAGGCACCTACTCGCAGCTGCAGTTAAACACAAGCTAATGTACACAGGCAGACCATGCCAAAGCTGAATTCCCTCCAATGGTCCAGCGCTGTGTAGCTTATAAAATCTACTAGTGAGTGCTAGTAATTTCTGAGTGTTCCAGACACTCGTGTCAGCAAGGGATGCGGTCAAACTCATCCAGTTTCCCCAGCAGCCCTATGGAATACAGGGCTCTGTTAGGTTTGTTCAGTGAGGGCAGAAATGAAGCGAAAACTCCTGTCCTGTACCTAGACAGTAATGTGTGGAAGTGGGATTTGAGTAGTCTCGCTCCAGATGCCCTATGCGCTGAAAGAATCTAGCTTGCTTCTTTAGCTTGGTTGTCTGTCAGGTTGTGCTCCTGGGCAGGGCATTCTCCTTGCCAGCCCAACCTTCTTCCAAACTCCTATAGCTGAGGAGCTTTTAGCACCCTAAACCGAAGAATTGTGTCTAAGTCATAAACTCCCCAGTCTCTCCAGTCCTCAGTCAGCGTCTAAAACTGTGGATCATGGCTTCACATGGGTTCACATATGTGAGGGGCATGAACAGTTGAGTAACAGTAAAAGACTCTGAACATACAATGACCAAACTTTAATTTCAAATAAAATGTGTAACGAAACTGGGGGGTTTCTGGAAGTAGTCCCTGGTGTTGCGTTCCACAGCTTCAGTGCAGGCGTGGTTCAGAATGCACAGCCCGTGCACCGTGCACACCGCCACCATGCTGTACAAAGCCAGTGAACTCTGCTCCAGATACCCGTGCTTGGATTCCAGACTGTACCGTGAGCTGTCTATACGGAGTTTCTGCTCTTACAGAAATGCGATGGTTTAATTATAGAAAGTCATGACTCTTACTATTTCCCTACCGTGATTCCTCAGCATGTAAGTGTCAAATTCGTCTATCTTTGGATTCCATTGTGTTAGAATGTTTGATGTTAAAAGTTGCTGTTTTGAATTGCTAACTTGAGTTTCATTTTAAAAAAAAGTCATTAAATGAATTTTGGCTTTGGATTAGGATGGGATTTCCAACAACTTCTGAAATGACCTTAAACTTCTGCTGTGTTTTGCTACACATTCCAGCAAAGTAGTAGTCTCCGTGTTGATGATTATAAAGTCAAAATATCATCCATCAACTCTGAAAAATGTCGAAAGTGCTCTGTGGCCCACAATATCAGATATTCCGTCAAGATTGAACTCTATCTGTAAAAATAAACAAATGCAAAGATCTCATTAGTATGCAAATTTCCATTCATTTTTAACAAATGGAAAATTCCATGCACACCAAGAAATTGATATTTCTTTTTTATGATTATGAGTGTTTGCCTGTATGTATATCTGTCTGTGCACCACATGCATGTAGTAACCATGGAGACAAGAAGTGGGCATTGGGTCCCCTGGAAATGGACTGACAGATGGTTGTGAGCAGGCATGTGGGAATTGAACTTAGGTCCTCTAGAACAACAGTTGTTACTCTTAACCACTGAGCCATCTCTCTAGATTCCAAATAATTGTTTGACAATTCATTTCCTTATCATATTTGTGAATAAATGTTTGACGAGTGTACCTATTTTTCATACCTGTGCATCTTGACTTGGGCAAAACTTTTTAGGGTGGCAAAGTGGAGAAAGATTAAGGAACGCTGCCTCATGAGCTGCTGCTTGGTCCTCACAGCAATTCTGACAATGGAAGATGCCACTCTGTGCCTGTTTCACAGCTGAATACAGGCGAAGTTCGGAAAGATTCAGTGACAGGGTGAAGGTTTCTCAGACAGAAGGAAGCATGGAGGATCAGAACTCATGTTCCATGACGGCTTCTGAGGCTCCTCTGGAGAGGCACTGGGCTTCCTGGCTTTCTGTGCAGTAGTGAGTGAAGGCAAGAGGGCTCATCAGCAGGTCTTCAGAACAGGGGCCAAGAGCTTTAGAATTTAGACTCAAAGTTCTCTGCTTTCCAGTGTCCACCTTGCCTTGGCATCTGGCATTGGAAGTAGCTGGAACTGAAGCTAAGGAAGGGACAGAGTCTGAGGGTTGTCCCAGCCGCGGGGCTCAGTCACCCAGTGAGCCACCTGGTTCTCACAGCACCTCTTGCTCTTGGGTAGGTTTATGGAGGAGACAGAGGTAGCCTTAGTGTTCTGTGGCTGAGACTTCATGAGAAGTGTGGGCTTGCAAGATAGCATCCCAGCTTTCTGTGACCACTGTCTGGCTCTGACTCCAGCCTTAGAGAGAGAGAGAGAGAGAGAGAGAGAGAGAGAGAGAGAGAGAGAGAGAGAGAGAATATCAACACCCACAGTCGATGCTGCTTCTGAAAGGAGCCAGGTCCGCTTTTCCTGTGATGAAGTGTGGGTTCGCCAGAGGTGGACAGCATGCCTTCTCGTGCTGTTCCCCGGAACACAGTTGGGAGCTATGCATCCACTCTGCAGACTGCACTTCCCCCTTTCAGGGCAAGATGGGAACTGAATCCTGGAGTAGTAATGTTTGCACATCACAAGCCCCAGAGTTCTGGGAGCTGGGCACAGGCCTGTGTTGGTTCTGACCTTCCACCTGCTCTGCTCTGTGTGCGGGCTTTTGATCTCTCCTATCCAGGATTGCACAGGGAAGGCCAAGCAGTTCCTCTGCCTCTCCTGCAGTGACTTGATTTTAAATGTCCAGTCCGAGTGTGTTCAAACGGCTATACTTTCAGATGGCAGAGAGGCCCTAGAGTGACACTAACAGTTCATAAAAATATTTGGGTAACCTTAGGATTCAATGTTACGATTGCATATTACATGGGTGAACTTGGGCAAGTGATTTAATTAGAGTTTGTGAGAATGAGACTATCTGAACGCTATGGCATAATTGAGCGTAACCTGCAGGAGTTTCTTCTTGCTCTTTTCTCGCTCGCCGTCTCCACCTCCACAAAGATTCTGCCTCCTGATATAGAACTGTGCATTCCCCTCTCTTCTTTGCTATTTTTTTTTTTTGATCTAGGGGGTTTCTCTTGGGATGTTTTGCCTTTGTTCCCTTGTGGTCTCTTTCTGCCCCTGGCCATGGTGGTTGAAGCTCCTCTCTCTGGAGCAGAAATGATCCGGTAGGGAATCTAGCATGCCCACTGCCTTCGTTTCTTTTGTAACGCTCTGATAAACTATTCTGACAAGAGCTGCTGTCAGGGAGAAGGAGCTTATTTTTGTTCACAGTTCTAGGGTGTGCCCCATTCTGGCAGGGAGATCAAGGCAGTGGGAGCTTGAAACAGCTCATCCCATGACAAGGGGTGAGTGAAGAAATAGGGTGGTGAGTGCATGCTTCCGCTCCCTTCTCTTCCTCCATTTGTGCAGTCAGGATGCTAGCCAGGGAATAGTGCCACCCACGGTGGGCATGTCTTCTCACCTCAATGAACGCAATCAAGAAAACTCCTACAGGCTGCAGGCATTGCCTCTCTCCCAAGGAACTCTTGAATTCTGTCAGGTTGATTAGTACTGACCATCATACCCATAATGGAACTTAAGGCATCCCAGATTCTCAACTTTCTCACTTACAGCCCAGCCCCAAGTGATGCCCACCCCTCTTTTCTCAGAAAGGGTGGCAGATAACTGATGGAAGAGACATAGCTTCAGAGGGGACAAGCAACTGTGTCTGTCAAAGTTTGGGCCAAGGCTGCCTTCCTGCCTTCCTGGAAGGATGGCTTTTCTAGAAGAACACCTTCTGTCCCCTGGGCCTGCTAGCTATTTCAGGGACATTTTAAGTGGCTATTAACAAAATGTTGAATTATGGCTGCAAACCTCTGGGAGTCAAGTGACATTCACATGAATCACGAGTGAGAGCTGAGCAGTCAAGGCTGCCACAACGGGCCGGGATTAAACAAACAGGGGCCTTTGTTCTTCCCAGAGCACAGAGGCAAGAAGGTCACTCCTCAGAGCCAATAAAGCAGGACACTTTAGGACACATGTCTGCTGCTGCAAGGCAGACATTCTCTTTGGTTTTCAGAGAGAAACATTCCAACTTTATCTATGGAAAAATTAGCAACAAGGATGTACAAGGGCTCTCTCAGCCAATCTCAGAAGCTGTGCATTGCCTGATGTGTTGATTCATTGGCTCAGTGAGCATCTACTGATGTCCTGGGCATTGTGCTAGGCTCAGGAGAAACTGAAATGAATAATACCCTGTGTGGGGGAATTCCAGGAGCTCTCTACTGGGTGAGGGAGGCTGAGCAGTAAACAAACACAGGGATTTACACTGAGTAACCAAAAGCTCCAGAAGGTCCAGCTGCTACATAGCGCTTAAACTCTCAATGGGGGACTGTTACATTTCTTTTCTCCTTGTATTTCCCCCTTTTACAAACTCTTGTAACACCTGCCATCAAGAACATCACAACACTCCTATGGAGGATTCCCATGTGCTTTTACCCAGAATTCTCAGTGGTGGTGCAATCAAGCCCTTCATGGCTAAAACATCCCATCCTGGGTCCCTCACCATAGCCTTCTTGTGCCACCTAGATTTTCATGACCTTAGCATGTTTTGCAATCCAGAGTCACTGGTTTTGTATAGTGATCTTCAGCTTGGGTGCTTCGATGTTTCCTCTGGCTTAGACCCCAGGTTAAGATTTTATTCGCTTTTGTTCTTTTGTGGTACTAGGAAGTGAGGCCACGGTCTGACACACGGCTGTGGCATTGAGAAACACCCCCAGGTTCCCCAGTTAGGTATCTAGGGCTGAGATTTCAGAAAACTGAGTACTTTTACATGTTGTCTGGGGTCATATACCTAAACCTGGTAGTGTGAACTTTTGATGGAGATGCCACGACACACAGAAAACTTCATTTTCTTCTCTTCCCCTCCCTGTTTCATCCTCTATCAACTTTTTTTTTGCCTGGATTATTATGTTGATCCCCACCAGATGCTGGCCTTCTGATACCACCATCCCATGTGTGTTTGTTAGTTGGCTTTCTGACATAAGAGTGATCTTTCCCCCCTTTCTGTTCATTTCTTTCTATCAGCATAGACTCTTAAACAAACTTCTATTTTATCCACAGGCACACTCTGTTTACATAATTATTTACTTGGAAACATGTTTCCTCATATTTTGAAAGCCCTTTCCACTGACCCCTGTGTCCTTCTGCTATTTCCCAGAGTTCTCTGAACATTGAGTTTCTGGCCCAGCTCTTGGTCTGGGTTCATCTTTCTCGTTCTTCACTCTGTGATTGGACATTATCAGCAAATTCAGACTCTAGTCAACAGGGGATGCTATTTAGAACCAGGATCTGGGAGCCAGGTGTGTTCATGGCTGTGTAGGGTGTTCCTGTTCCTGGGAGCCAGGTGGCAGAGCTAGGCAATTTGTATCTACCTTAATACAGTTATTTAATTTTAAATCAGTGATATGAAGTATATAATCCCAGGTATTAGAGTCCTCATAAAGGTGTGAACTTTAGGAGCACCCCCCAAAGAGACCCTTTATCCATCAACAATCACTTCACTTTCTCAATTTTCTACAAATCCATCCTTCTAGCCCCAGGTAAATATTAATCTTTTTTTTCCTGCAACAAAAACTTCCCATCCAATAGAATATTTTCTGGGATTATCTGTGTTGCAGTTAGTGTCAGTATATTACTTCCTTTAAATACTAAATATTATTCTACTTGAAGACTGCATTACATCTTATTTTGCCAGCCGTCAGTTAACGTACCCTTGAATTGTTTACCTTTTTATTGTTGTGAATAATGTTGTCTCTCAGACCAGTTGTTATACCCAGTTATTCCACATCCTGAGTTTGCCTGATTCTTCCTTATAGTGTCACTTGGCATGTTTCTCCTTGCTCTGAATGTCTCCCGGCGAAGGAGTTAGTTTTCAGAACTTAACCAGATTCAGCTAAATGTTTATTGCAAGAGAGGGCCTCAAATAACACTACAAACGTCTGACCCCCACTAGAGAGGAATGATGTCCCTCAGGGGATTGTCCCACTCTTAGACATGCAAGCTTTGATCACCTATCTAAGGGAGAGGCTGCTGGACCACCCATTGCCTCATCACCCATCCTCACATCATCTCTCTACATCTGGTAGATGATTCTGCGTGACTTCCTGTTCACGGTCCACTTGCTCTAATATCGGAAACCAGAGTCGACGCTCACATTGGTGATTACAAAATAGTGATTTCCGATTCTGTCCTTCCCACTCTTATTAGCTGACATTTTTCCTAAGGGAGAGCTCCCCCCCATCAGCTGGATCGAGCACAGCTGCTCCTAAAGAAACCCTCTTCTTGCCCTTGAAGTACCAGTTTCCGTGAGGCAGAGTCGCTGGTCTTGGGGTGATGACTCCTTCCCAGCTGGGCACAGAAGAGGGAAGGTATGCACTAGAGGGAGCTGAACAATGGCTGGGAAGTGAGCTTGGGTGGTAGGAGAGTGAGAGAGATCATTAGGGCACCACTTTGCTGTACCCATGGCAACCACAGAATCCATGCTATCCCAAAGCTGGGCTCTCTGTCTCTCACTCATGGGTCACCCTCAGGGACCTAGCCTGGCTGCACAAGATAAGGCAGTAAGGGCGCTTGAGCATGGCTGTCACCACACAACAGATCCAAAAGTGTTAAGTTTGTCAACTGCAAAGATTCTAATTTTATAAAATAGCATTTATTTGTGTGTGTGTGTATACATACATGCATGTGTGAGAATGTGCGTGTGCAATGGTGCACATGTGGAGGTCAGAGGGCAACTTGAGGGATTCAATTGTCTTTTTACCATGTAGGGACCAGGAACCAAACTCGGGTTTTCAAGCTTGGCAGCAAGCGCCTTGACCAGCTGAGCCATTTTCCTGTCCCAAAGACCCCAATTTATCTAGTCCCTTCTTATCCTCTCACCCCCACCAAGTATCTCTCCCTGATATGGTACAATGCTTGTGTTACTTTTTGGTGTCCCTGGTAAACTCATTCAGCAAGCCTCCTTGGAAGGAGCAGAAGAGGCATGTGGCAAAGGATGCTCCCCTTGTGAAATCTATCTAACTCAATCGCCGCCTGAATGGTAGTGAATGGGAGGAACTTAGTGAGCCCTCATTACGTGTTGCCAGGGTTTAAAGCACTGTGCACACATGTTTGAGAGCACAGCACTGTGTGATCCCAGTGCCCAGCGGATGCTGCTCTCACTCCTCTCTTCTGATTTCTCAGGACTCGGTGCAGTCGATAGAAAGAATTGCCTAGTCCTCCCACCCATTTTGTCACCCTGGACAGGGTGGAGGACCACGGACAATTGAGCACCACCACACTCTCCAGCCCCTAGCCTGGCTTTCCCTGTTAATTAGATAATTCAATAACTGGCTGCTTTCGAGTCTGGATGGGAGTGTTTCTGGTGCAAAGAGCATCCAAAGATGTGAGTCCCTTCCAGGTTCATGTGGTAAGACATTAACTCTAGGTAATAGTGGTATTAGGAAGCAGAGTCTTTGAAAAATAATTAAGCCTGGTGGTGGTGGTGCCCTCTAGAGTAGGGTAAGTGCACCTTTAAGGAGGCCCAAGAGAGACCCTTGCTGCTTCACATAGGGGTGCAGCTAGAAAGCACCCCCACCCAGCACTCACTCTGCCGCCCCTTTGATCTTGAACTTCTCAGTCCCCAGAACCATGAGAATACGTTTCGTTTTTAAGTCACTCAGTGTGCGGCATTTTACTAATGCAGCCTGAAGGGATGCAGGTAGGAGTGAAGTGGGCTGTCACTCACACAGGAAGTGGGTTGGGGAAGGTACCCAGTGAGAATGGGCACCGCTCTACCCAGGAACCTCAGCATAACACGGTGACTCTTCTTTGCATTCCTTATTTCATAGCCCCCAAACAGAGTCTCCTTTCCACCCCTGCCTCTAACCTGCCTGCACATGGTCACTAATTCTCATGCATGCTAATGAAAGCACGGAATTAACATTGGCCAAGGCTAATGATGCTTTCAGTGGGTGAACTTAAAGTTGCTTTCCTGGGAAAATACAACTCAGTTTATTTGGTAGGAAAGTGCTTGTCAATCAAAGGGCACATGCTGGCCAAGGTCCCCACTGTGGGGGAGCAAGCATACACCTACAGTGAGCAGTCACAACCTGCTGTCATTCATTCATTGCTGTGTTCATTCATTTTCTCTTTTTGAGGGCCTGATTCATCCACAACGGATAAGGCTTATCCCATACGTTTGGTGGGATCTCCTATGTTCACAGGGATATGGATATATGAACAAACACTTCTCTTTGGAGCTGTTGTGTGGCATATGCATCAGAAGGAGTATTGCAGGATGAGAGTAAGCCATGTCAAATGGGATTATTAGGATGACTGTGTGAATAAGGTGCATATTAGCTTATCCTCCAAGAGAAGTGGACTTTTAAAAGATATACTAATGTTTGTATGTGTGTGTGTGGGGGGGGGTGTGGGTGAGTCCAGTGCCCGCAGAGACCAGAAGAGCTTATCCCTTGGAGCTTCCATCCCAAGCAGTTGTGAGATGTCTGACACGGGTGCTGGGATCTGAACTTGGGTCCTGTGCAAGAGCAGCATGTACTTAGCGTAACTGCTAAGCCACTAGTGGAATTTTAATGGCTAAAAGGGGGGAAGAGAACATCCCAGAGCCAGGGACATGTGTCAGTGAAGGCATGAAACAGGTTGACCCAGGGCGTGCAGAATGCATGTAATGTATGTGTGGGGAGAAGAAAAAAGCGAAAGACTCTCTGCAGGGTTAGGGCAGACATGGGCAGTGAGGGACCCTTGGTTGAATGAGTATCACAGGCAATGGGGAGCTGTGGAGAGCGCATCATGACACAGACAGTTTACTTTAATTGGAGTAGTGATTGATGCTCTTCTGCTTGAGAATGGCAAAGATAAGGAAGATGTTGCAAAGGTGCAGTTTGTATCTGGTTGTTCTTCTGTAATATTTACCATTATTTAAAAAGATCAGCTTTTGCTTTATCTTTGGCCTCTTAATCATATCTTTGTGGGGTGGGCACTGCGATGTAACTTGCTGTAGGTTGCAGGCAATGCTTCAGGCAGAGAAATACTTCCACCATCACACACTAGAAGAATTCAAGTTTAGAGGGAAGGAAATGCATCTTCTGTGATGTCCAACCTTGGCTGTACATTAGAATCACTTGGGGAACTGTAAAAACACAAGACACAACAAAAAACAAGCAAGCAGAACAGAGATTCTATTGCCACCAGAGGTGTCTGACCTGAAGTCTGGCCATTCAGGTGTCCATCAGCAGTGGAACTGTTAAACTGTGGTCTGTATGCACAAAGGAATATTGCTTAGACATAAAAAAGTAAGAGTGAAATTCAATATTATGAAAAAGCCTGGAGGACACAGTGCTGAGTGAAATGAGCTAGACACAAACAAACGTTTCGTCTCCTCACTCACATGGGAAAGCAAAAAATGTTGCTCGCAAAACAGAGATTGGAACCATGGCTAACAGAAGCTGGTGCGTAGAAGCAAGGAAGGCTAGAGAGAGGTTGGTTAACAGCCACACAGGGAGAATAATTTCTAGTACTTTACAGAGAAGAAGACTACAGTTGATAAAGACTTCCTGTATTTAAAAACAGCCAGGAGAGGAAATTTTGATTATCAGTAACAAACAAAACTAAAGATCGGTGTTTGAGGTGATTTGAACACTGCACGCCATATGCATGTATCAAAACACCACCCTGTACCCCACAGATATCTACGATTGTTGCATCTCAAATTTAACAACTGAAAAGCCTACCAAGCTGCTCTTAATGCGTATTCAGTGTTGAACACGACGGGCAAGAAAACCAGTTGCCCAGAAAGCTGGAAGCTAGACTCAGCTGGATTTGCTGACTGGTTATTCACAGTGATGCTGACCCCAGACCTGGTTCTCAAACACTTCTACTTCAAACTCATCTTCCACACCTGTCATATTCCTGTATTCAGGAACCCAGTTTTCGGGGAGGGCTTGATGTTGGGTGACTGGCCATGCGCAGAACATAAGGCAGTTCTTGGCTTGGTTAGCCAGGTGACACCTCACTAAAGTTTGATGGACCAAACTCAGAGAAATGATGAGATTCTGCCCTTGTAATCATGAAATCAAGGACTTTCTAATATCCTTGACAGAGAAGAACATCAGTTTCTAGCAAAGTTATCTTCTGTTGTTTTGGAGCTCGGTCAAGTCTTGACGTCTGGGGCTTTGAACTTCACAGTTTCTTGTCTCTTGGGACTGACTCATGGCTGCCTAGAGCGGTGCCAGTTTCTCAGGGATGACTCAAGATGGCCCAGAACTGCCTACAAGTTAGGATGCTGAGTTCTAGGCAGGATACTTTGTTGCCATAGTTACTGGCTTGTGCAGAAGCTCTAAGAGTTACCACCTAGGTCTGGAGTCAGAGTGTAGACCTAGGAGTTGAGTCTAGCCTAGGAGTGACTGTCACTCCATGCCATGTTTAGACCTAAGGAATCTTGGGACCAGTGTGGATAGAGACTTAGCTGATTTGGTGCAGTGTGCACCAGCCTTGAGAAAATGCTTACATCACTCACTGACCTCCAACTTCTCCTCAGTGGACTCAAGGTAGAGCCCCATGCTAAGTTCCATGACACTCAGGGACCAGGCGATCCTGTCTTTTCCTGCACTGTCTCTGCCATGATTACTCTCATACTCCTCTCTCCTCTCCCCCACCTCTCATCCCCTCACCTCTCAGACAGACACAGGCCATGTAACCTGGCTTACCTGGTCTGGAGAGAGAACATGGTGTTCCCAAGATAACTCAGGCTTATCAATTCAAGAGGGATGACACCCCTGGGCTGGGAGGACGACCACAGAGGGAGCTAGCAGTTTCAAATCCTAAATGCAAAGGAGCCGCAAATCCCAAGTACCTGACATCAAATACAGCCTTGGCCCAGGGAGCATTGCAGCAGCCTGGGAAAACCTCTATGAGGTATCCAGTAGCATGATGTTCCCCATCTCTGAAGGCTGGAAGGAACACCATCTTGTCCCCCTCTCCCATTTCCTTGGCCCTGGCTGAGAATGGTCTCCCACACTGCACATAGGAAGAAGGAACTGTTCTCATAATTAGAGAGTTGGCTCCTGGAGGCTTACCCCAGCTTACCCTAACCTTCTTATCTAGGGGATTTTCCACATTGAAAATAATTTAGGGCTGGATAGTTCTTCATGATGGGTACTGTACTGTACAACAGCGTTCTTAACAGCAGCTTAAGACAGTGACCTTCCCTTCCCGAAGTTCTAACTACCAGAAATGTCTCTAGACATTTCCCAGCATCTCCCAAAGCAATTATCTCTGATGGTGAACCATAGGTTTATCTGTAAATTGGAGTGAAATAAACATTCTATACTGCGGGCTTGTTTTCAGATGTGAACAAGTGTGGTTTGTAGGAGAAATTACTTGGCACACAGCAGGAGACCTTCTGATGACATCCTGAGGCCTGGGGAAGTGGCAAGTTCCCTTGGCTGACTTACAAGAACAGCTTCCCCTGCTGTGCCAAGCTTTAGGAAGCTCCATCAGCCAGGTGGGCATAAGGCTCACTGGCACCTCTGGTGCCCCTGTCTGTGGCCACACATGTCGAAATCAACTCCTGGGCGTCTGTCCCACAGCCCAGAGCCAGGGCTGCTTTCAGAGGGCGTGCACTGAGTCTCCATTCCAGCTCCATAGGCCTGCATCCAGGGCACTAGGTTTGCTCAGGAACGTGGAGAAGGGAAGAGAAAAGAGGCAACCACAGTACTACTTCTACCTGCCCAGAGAGAGGCACTCCCTTGCTGAACTTGTGCCATAAAAAAAGATAAGTGGAGAATAATGGAGAAGGAGCAAGACCTTTGCAGGCAGAGAAGCTGGGTCCATCTTTCTTCATTGCCTCTCAAATGAGATAGTAATAAATCACGCATAATTCTATCCCACCATATGTCTGTCAAGGGTTAGGAGGAACATTTAATTAAGTCAACATCCCGGATGTCCAGCACAGGGTGTAGCCTCTAAGATGCAATAAACTTTGGTAGCTCGCCTCTCACAATGAAGGAAGGAGGCACATTATTAATGGAAGTGACCCCAGCCAGGCTCCTGGTAAATTGGAAAGATTGAGGGAGCCATGCCTGATTGCCAGAGGCCAGGCAAGCATGGTCTGCTTTCTCGTGAGTCTTCGTGGGCTACAGGGAACATTCGTGCACACACTGCTGCCCGACTTAACAGCCACAGTGGCAAGAAGGCAGGTGTGAGTGCAGGTGAGGACGTTTAAGCTTGAGGAAGCTACATGACATTAAACGTGTGTGTGTGTGTGTGTGTGTGTGTGTGTGATATCCTCAGAGGCCAGAGGAGAGCGTCTGTTTCCTGGAGCTAAAGTCATAGGTGGGTATGAGTTGATTGATATGAGTACTGAAAACCAAACGTGAATGTGCTCTCAATTGCTGAGCCATCTCTTCAGTCCCTACCTGACCTTCCCAAAATTACACCCTAGTGAGTGGCAAAGTTAGATTCCCAACATTCCCTGGCCAGACTTCATCTTTGTCTGGATACTTGTTGCTTGTAGAAGACACCAGGGACCTTTTTTCCTTGGAAAGTACAGGATCATACTCAAGGGAAGTGCGCTGGCTAGTTTTATGTCAGCTTGTCACAAGTTAAGAGTCATTTTGGAATAAGGAACTTCAGTTGAGAAAACACCCCTGCTAGATTGGCCTAGGGGGCTCATCTATACCTGAATCTCATGACCTTCATGGCCTCATCTATACTTGATTCTCAAGGGTGTGGCCACAGTTCCCAAGTCTGAGTGTGA
The DNA here is from genome assembly GCF_014885135.2 of Alexandromys fortis. NCBI lineage: Eukaryota > Metazoa > Chordata > Mammalia > Rodentia > Cricetidae > Alexandromys > Alexandromys fortis. The sequence goes on from NW_026068174.1 coordinate 1,083,439, forward strand.
ATAATGGGGAGGTCTGTGAGGCTATAAGACTAAAGATTCTCCATTACTTCTGTGGCATGCTGAGGGGCATCTCCAAGGGGACCTGGGAGCAGGAATCAGGTTCAGTAGATGCCAATGGTGAGCCATCCCTGTCTACTCCGAGCTGCCAGGGTACCATGAGGTGGCTTCCCCCAGGGACCGTGGGCAGAGCAGCAGGGCTGAGTCAGGGCTTCTGTGCCCTTTCAGCCTCTAAGGCTGAGCCAGGGGCAGTCCTTTATGTGTGACTATTTATAGTCCCTGTGCCCAGGGGAGGGAGCCCTGGTGACAGCATGTGATATTTGCTTCTCTGGAGCCTGGGTGGTGAGTGGAGGTTGCAGCTGACTCAGAATGGCTATTCTACACATTGCTTCCCTAGTCTCTCCCTCCGGTCCCCCACGATTCCCATTGTCAAAGTGCCCTATCCAGAACAGTCCCTACTCTGTCAGGCTTTATTTAACCAGGCAGTGATTCCCTTTTGTCTCCCCTGCCTGTGAATCCAGGCTAGGTTGCCGTGTTTCATGGGACAAGTCCCAGCTTAGGGCGTTTGCCCTACGCACTCTATCCCAAAGGCTTGCTTTTTTTCTGCCCACCGCACAACTCCGACTCTAGGCTCATAGTTACCATGTGGCCTTCTTCTCTCCTTCCATCTTCCCTGGGTGGAAGTCTGCTCACCCTCCCCTGCCAGTTCAGTTTCTCTCTGCAAAAGCTTTCCTGGTCTCTCCACAAGCTGCTCACTGCCCGGACACCGACACCTGTTATCCTTCTATTGAATGTCTTGACTTTTTACTTCTTAGGGCCCTGATCAGAGTGGTCTTACAATGTATTCCCTAGTAATGCCTTCTTCCCACACTGATCTCTTCACTCCAGAGCAGACAGACCTTCTAGTAATAGGACTGGAATATTCTGAATTTTAAAAGCCCCGCTGGAAGATGAGTTAGGCCTGGACCATGCTCTCTGCTGACTTGACCTCACGCCCTCGCCCCAGCTTTTCTGTGGAAAAGAGGAAGAAGCCAACTGTGCCCTGAGGCTTGGAGAAGAAAGGCAGCAAGGAATGTGTTGCCCTCAAAAAATTCTGGAGGCCACAGTGAGAACTGGCTTATCTGATTGGTCCTTCTTACACTTTCTCCTACCAGTGTGAGGTAAACAGGGCAGGGCCTGTGTTCCCTCCCAGTTTTACGGAGACGGAAACTGAGACCCTGAGAGGCTAAAGGACTTATTGAGATCACACAGTGACATAAATAGACCATTCCTCTCCTTGCTTCCCTTCACACTTAGCGAGGGTGGCTTGCAAGGGGAAGCAGGTGGCATGTAGGAGATAGCCCTGGGCAGGAGAGTGGTGTCCAGAGAGGCTGTGTGTGTCCTGGCTTCACCTTCTGATGCCAGCCCCATGGACTCCCTCTGCTGGAATTCCCTGGGAAATCAGTAAGTGGTACTTCCCACAAGAATGTGAACATGGACATTTGGTCAGAGTGTAAAAGTCTACCTCCTTCACCTAACCAACTCTGCTAGATTCAGGGGTGCTAGCTACTCACAAATCTGAACCTCTAATTCCAGTTTCTTTCTCTTTTTCTAACTCTCCACTTTCTCCTTTTTATTTCTTATCTTCCCTTCTTCAAACATCTATTAAGTCTATATGGGGAGGAGAGGTAGCTGAGGGGGTAAAAAGACTTGCTCGGCAAGCAGGAAGGCCTGAATTGAAATGCCTAGCACCGAGTATCAAGATGGGCACTGCTGCCTGTGCCTATGATCCAAGTGCTAGGGGCGGAGACAGGAAGATCCTGGGAATTCACTGGCTAGTCAGCTTAGATGAAGCAGTGAGCTTCTGGTCCAGTAAGTGCCTATCTCAAGGTAATAGACAGAGTTCTATAGAGGAAATCAGCCATGTCTTGCTCCAACCTCTGCATGAGCATGTGCGGGTAAGTGTGGTATACTCATATGCATGCACAATCCACCCCCCCAGCACACACATATCAGAGATTATATGAGATATGGACGGCTCAATGGGTAAATCACTTGTGGCACAAGTTTGAGGACCTGAGTTCAAAACCTCCGTACATAAAGCCAGTGCAAGTCAGTAATCCCAGCACTCTGGCAATGAGAGAAGAGGTAGAGACAGGGGACTCCCTGGAAGCTTGTGAGCCAGGCTTCTAGTGTACACAGTGGTAGACAGCCAAAACGCCTGTCTCCAGCAAGGAGGAAGCAGAGCATGACAGCAGAGGGTATTCTCTGACTTCCACATGTGTACCATGGCACACATGTTCATGCACACACACACACACACACACACGCACGTGCATGCACGCACACACATATGTAATTATGGCACTGGAGAAGCAATGTTGTCATCATTATATAAGCTCCTGCTGTTGGTGTGTTCTCTGTGCCCTGCGAGCTCGCTCATTTAATTTTCAAGACAGCTTGTCAGGATAGAGCTATGAAAATCCCTTCTGACAGATAGAGAAATGCATTCTTCAGAAAGGTTGAGTGACTTCCCCATGGTCATGCCCCTGGTGTGGTGCCGAGCTGGGATGCAGTCCCAGGAGATGCGGCTCCTGTGCACAAAGTCTGGGATGTGCAGCTTACGAAGGTTCAGTGGGCTCCAGGCTCCTGCCCGTGGTGCATTCAGTCCCATTTTCCTCAACACAAGCCGCAGTTCCTCTCCTTGAATGACACGGGTTCTACCCATGAGTTCAGCTCTGCTTCTCTGTGGAGGACCTGAGTGACCCGCAACTGCCTCTGGGAGTGGTTAGTTCACAGCACAGCCAGGGACAGTTGCGGGCTGGCCACACTGAGATGGCCATGTGTGGAGGTTGAGAGAGATCCCCGTGCCTAGGCTGAGAGATACACCTGCACACCAAGACTTTTGATTCTGGCCACATTTGTTAAAGCAAAATCAACTTCTGCATGACGAGTTTAGGAATAAGGAGTGTTACCAATCTAGGGAGGGAAGGAGAGGTCCCAAGAAACTGGAATTGGTGAACGGGGGGGGGGGGGGGGGGGGCTCTAAAGACCATCTTAGCTTCCCCATTGTATAGTTCAGAATGAAGTCAGAAAGGTCAGCCAATGGGAGAAAGAGGAGAGAGGCAGAAGAATGGCAAGAGGACGCAGAGAGGCAGGGAGGCCCAGCCCTAAGACTGTCAATCTTTGTCTCTAGTTTGAGTTTCTAGTTTGGGGTTTTGACTCTTCTCCCTCATCTTTGGTCTTTTTGGCTTTGGAGAGCAAATGCCTTCATTGGGATAGAAGATACATCTCTTTCCTTAGTGGACCCTGGGCGGGTGTCTGTACGCTACAACTGTGACTCCTCCCTAATGCTGCAGCTTCTCTGAAGCCAGACATAAGATGTTCCCCATCCTGGTCCTGCCACTCGGACCTGAATTTCAAGAGAATCCTTCTGCTGGAGTCAGAGCAAGGCATGATGCAGAAGGCCTGTGTCCCCTGCCAGGGATGCATGCAGAAAGGTGGCTTGTTTTCTATACATCTTTACCTTGGAGCTAGGAAGAAATGGAGGGTACTGGGCCTCAGACATACCTGCAGCCACACTCTCCCCTTAAGATACCCAGACCACTCGCATGCACATAAATGAGTGAGAAGACAGTGTCTTCTGATCTGCTCATTCAGAAGACCTAAAGAGAGCACTCGTGATGCTCCTGCCCGAGTGCTGGCATCCCAGGGTGGTCATGGTGGTTGCCAGGAAAGGAATCAGCCTACAACAGACAGAAACTGGGAGGAAACATGCCAAGTGTGAAAAAAACTCTCTTCTCTTGAATTTACACACCCCCGAGCAGAAAGTCAGTCCTCTGGCCCTGGTCAAGATACCCATGAACCAACATGCCCGGGAAAAGGCACTGTGGACAGCAGCTTCATGACCTCTTCCTGGGCCAAGCCTTCATGTACTGGAGCTCTGATAAGGTTCCAGTGTTCAGCAGTTCTAGCCAATCCATTGCTCATACCTAGGTGGTTGCATGCTGCAAAATATCTCATATGCGGGAGCACGACTGTACAGTCTGGTACTTGAGGAACTGTGAGCAAATCTCAGAATCATGTGATGCCTGGTCTCTGAGTTAGGTAGCATTGTCTCTGAAGATCCTCTGTCCGAGATCCATGCATCCCTGAGATGTCTAGCAATGACCAGGAGCCCACATGGAAGCTGGCACTGTCATTTGAGAGTCATTTGAGACAGCTCTCTTCGGAGACTTGTCTTTGAGTATCCTGGAGATCTTGTGGGGGTACCCGCCTTCCATTAATACATCACTTTCCTGATTAAATGAACCAGAGTCGATCCTGTGGAATTGGCACTGTCCCCAGCACTGCATTAAGACCTTCTGTTGAGCAAGGAGGCGACTGTGATGTTTCATCATTCCCGCCCACTGTGACTTCAAACCAAGACGAGATAGTCTTTCTATACCATGTAAGCTGTGCATCAACACCTGAGTTGGTCCCTCGGGATGCACTAATAAATAAGGCTGTGCCATCTAACAGACCCCACTGATGGGGCAGGCAGTGGGAGCTAGTGCCATGCTGTGCCATGAGAAGGGATAACCAACACATTAAAGCCTTGTCAGGGATATTGAGGGAAAAAAGTGTGAGTCTATGTTAGGATGCAGGGAAAGCTCCCTGAAGGAGGTGACTCTTACATGGGAAGGATACTGTAATTGCATGCCAATGAGACAAGGTGTAGGAAAGCCCTGATACCTGTGTGAATGGGACACGTATAGAAATATAGGGCAGGGCATGGGAAATGTTGGGAGTTGTCAATGACTGCATATTGGTACCCTCTCAATCATGTGTTAAAGCCTGAGCCCCTGATGCAAGGGCACTGTGGGATGCTTAATTCTAATTGACAACCTGATTGGAGAGGGCAGTGCCTGGGGGGGTTAGTACAGCATGGCTCTGGGTTTGTCTTAGGGGTTTCTAGTGGCGTATTTGAGGGCTCTGACCTGATGGACAGATGGATCCTCTGATGGGTGTTCATTAACGCGATGACATCATCAGGTGGTAGTAAAGCCTAGCTGGAGGGAGTGGAACACTGAAGGGCCTGTCCATGGAGCCACATCTGACCCTGACTCCTTCCCACATTTGTTCCTTTCTCTGTCTCCCTGGTCTGCTCCTCCTTGCCCTCAGTGCCAAAATGACTGGAAACTTCTGAAACCATGAACACAGCAGATCTTCCTGCCCCTAAGATGATCTCTGGTATTAGGAAGTCAAGCCTCTGGGAAATGACTGGGGTTAGACGAGGACCTGAGGAGAAGAGCATCTTCCAGGAACTAGCAAAGCTAGGAGCCCCTCCCTCTCCACAACTGGAGGACACAGTAAGAAAGCAGCCATCCGTGAACTAACAAGACAGCCCTCACCGGAAGCCTAGCTGTCCTGGTTCTCTGATCATGGATGTCAGGCTCCAGAACTATGAAAAATGAATGTCTGTCTCTTGAGTCAACTTAGCCTGGTATTCTTATCCCAGCAGTCGGGTCTGACTCTGCGCAAGGTGAGGTCAGAGAGGGCCAACGGAGCAGACTGGAGGGAGGGGGCTTTGGCTACAGAACAGTAAGAGGCTCAGTCATCATCCAGAAGGCAGGGAAGATCACAGAGGAATACAAACAGCTAGGCCGCATCAGCATCACACACCCCTTGGCGGCTCTCCTTGGCAGGTCTAAGGAAAATGAACTGGAGGGGTGGTTTTGTAGCTGTCTGAGTTCTGAATCGCTCCTGTGCAGATCAGTGAGCCTCGGGCTCGTGGGGGAGCTTTTCGCCTATCTTGTAGGATATTAAATATTACAGAAACCAGAGCGCCAGTCCCGACGGAGCCTCCGCCAAGAGTCAGGCACCTTTCTGGGTGTTTCCCACACGTTCATTCTTTTACCTCACCTCTGGGCCCCATTTCTCCTCATTTGCTTAGTAGTGACGTGACTAACACCCATGTCACCTGCTGTGCAGATGAAATGACAGTGTTTTCAAGGACGTCTTCCATGAGGGTCCCTTGTGGTGGCAGGCCGCCTCTGAGGTAAGCTAGAGCTGTTCCACTCCATAAGTAGGGAAGATGAGGCTTGTAGGACCCCTCAGACTGTTAGCAAGGTCTGCCATTTGGACCTAGACTCTCTGGCTGCCATCCAACAGGAATCAGAGCAAGAAGTGTATGTGTGACCAAGGTAACTCTCGGGGGCACATACTCCACCCAAACCAAGCAAGAATGGCTGCGGGTATAGGGAGCTGGATGCCGTGCTCTGGAAGTCTAGGAAGACGCTTGGGTGTGAGAACTAAGTCGAAGTGGGGACTGACAGGGCTGAGTGCCTTCCTCCTGCCTGGGCTAGGCAGACTTCCACCATGGCTCTGGGTGATGGGGCCCATCTCTTTAATCTCCCTGGCCCCTTTCTATGACGTAAGACCACTCATGCCTATCTCGAACCTGGCAAGCATAGAGCCTCTCTTGCAGCTTCAGGGCTAACAAGGAGCATCACTTTCAGTCAGCTGCTGTGATGGCTGAGTGTGCTGTCACCAGTGGGGAGGGCCATGCCCTCGGAGCTGGGGGAGGGAGTCTAGATGTTTCTCATAGGCTAAATAGTCTCTGACTGCTTAGAGAACCTGGAAGTCTGGACGCCCCTGGAACTGTTAGCTGGGAGGGGTAAAGCCTGGCTCCATGAATTTTTGATGGACTTCTCCACTGAAGATATCGGTGTGCCCTTGAAGGTGGATAATTGAAATTCAGGTTTGGCTATCCTATCGCTTTGCGATATTCTTTATGAGGCTGCTTTGCGTTTCCTGGTGACTTAGTTGCAGCTTTAGTGACTCCATTATGGAGAAAGATATTGATTTGTCAGGGTGGTGTCAGAAGCGCCGGGCTGATGAAAATTGATTTATCTCTCTCTGAGCAGCTTGTGTTTTTAACTCGTCTTTGCCTCCAACAAGGTGTGGGGTGGGGGTGAGTGTGGGAGGGCGCCTCCCTTGCCAGGACTCTGCTCACCACTCTACACACTAAATGAAGCTCAGGGTAGAGCCCCAGCTCTGGCTTTCTGTTCTGTGCTCAGAAGATAAAATAATTCCTGGTTTGCTCTGCTGGTGCTTATAACATTTGTGTTCATTTCTTTCTGCCTTCAACACAGATGCATGTGGCTGTGTGTGACGGATGAGGGCCTTAACTCCGAGGAGCAAAGCAGAGTGATCCTTTCTTTTCTCTCCTCTGCTCTCTCCTCTCCTCTTCTCTTCTCTTCTCTCCCCTCCTCTTCTTTTCCCTCCCCTCCCCAAGAAACAAGTCATGTTTGAAGTAACAAGTAAAACGAGGGAGCTTTCCATTGGCTTTAAATGATTTGCCCAGAGATACTTTTAATTGTGAGACCTCACTGGCTGTTGACTTGCCCCTTCATCTACTGTGACCATACTGTGGGGTTTGCCTACCTGAACTGGACCCTCCCCTCTGCCACTTTCTAGATGTGTGTGCTGGGGACTTATAGTACCTCAGTGAGACATAGCCTCTTTAGCAATATCAGGAAGATGACAATGACAGGGTGGGACACGGGATAATGCATGTCACCTTAGCACATCGTCTGACCTCAAAATAATAAGAATGTGTTAAATCCAACAAGCACAATAAAGAAAAGACAATACTAATTATATGTTCATGACTATGTCGACTTTCATCATAAAAGAAACTGAGATGGCTCCTGCACCAAACTCTTAGCATCATGGTAGAAATGTTAGGTGGGATATGGGTGACCTTCCTAGCACTACAGAGAAGGAACATCATGGAAAGGACAAGAGTCAGAAATCTTATGAAGCTAATTTTGATAACAGAATAAAAGCTGATTGTGCAAAGAAAATTTTTGGTCAAACTAGGAAGCTCAGGAAACTGTCTATGACATTCCTTATATAAGGTGACATCACTGGATGCTGACATATTCCAACAGACCTGGAATAAACAGTGTGTGTGAGAGTGTGAGGCAAGGGGTCATCCCAGGGTCAGACTTGAAGCCTTCATCATGAAGGGCCTTGAGCTGAACAAAGGCACAAAGAATGCCTTGTGAGTGTTCCAGAGACCCCAGCGCCATCACAGGACTTCAGTGAAGCTGGGGGGAGGGGGCTTGGCTTGATCAGGTGGAGAGTCTGGAAAGACCCTTCAGGTGCAAGTGGCCGACTGGGGTGCTCACGAGTGGAGCAGGATCACTGGGAAACCTTTCTAGTATTCCAGAAGGAAAGAAAGACTGAACCTGGGGTGGCAGAGAAGGCAGGGAGGAGATGAGAGAGGGACGAGATGTTGCTGGAAAGAGCCTGGCTATGGGGTCAGAAGGGAGATGGGCCAAGTCACCCTCCACTGGCTAGCTGGTGGCTCTAGCTTCCTAGGACTGCCATCATTGGCTCTACAGACTGGATTGTTTAAAATATCAGTTATTTGTCTTCATACCATTGTGGAGGTTTTAAATTCAAAATCAGTGTTGGTTAAGTCCCACATCCTCTTTAGCCTCTAGAGGATGACTTCCTGGCCTCTTTTGACTTTTGATGATGTCAGCAGTCCTTGACAGCCTTAGGCGTCTAGACACATCACTTCAATCTGCACCCCTACTGTCACATGGCTGGGTTTTCCATGTAAGCTTCTTCTGATGGGGTTATCAGTCACATTCAGTTATGGCCCCACCCAGCTCTGCTTCCATCTCGTCATGACATCTGTAGTGACTCCATTGGGAGCTGAAGCTGCATTCTGAGGTGCTGTGCTTCAGAACTTCAGTCTGTCACCTGGTCCTGAGACACAGAGCCAACATCACTCCATCTTCTGCTCTTTTTAGTTCATATCTTTCCGAATGTGAAAAACAAATCCACCTCACCTCACAGCCTTGCAAACCTTTACCATTCTAGTGACAACATCTCACACACATTAATCACACACACACAGACACAGCTAGGAGGAGAAGATTTCAAGGAATTTAGGGTTGCCATCCTGGGAGAATCTGGAACATTTGAGCTTCTTCAAGCCACACAAGGAAATGGGTGATGGAAGGAGAGTTGCTAATGGACGGATCAATAAAGACCCGGGCAGCAACATGAGTCTCCAGTTAATGGTTGTCATGCACTCCTCCTCCACAGAGGAGAGATGCTCAGCTCGAGGGTCTACATGGAATGGTTTGAGTGGCAGCAACTTGCAGCCGCAAGAAAGGCTCCCCCAGGGATTGCATAGCTGCTTGTGGTAAGCCCCCCTCGGAGTCTTCCGACCATCCTGATTGATTGGAAAAGATGACTTCCTGTATACTGAAATTCAAAGGTTAAACCTCCCTAAAGACAGGTATGGTCATTCCGTGTAGGACAATGCATCTTCTGGTTACTTTAACAGACTGATAGCCCAGTACAACACACAACAGTGCTCACCATTGGCAGCATAGTAGGATGTGTGATGGAGTTCTCAGGAGAGCTGAATGAGGAGAGGCCTGAAACCGAAGCAGAACGAGTGTGGTCCAGACTAAAACCCTGATTCATAAAGCAAGTGACTAGTCACTCAGTTATGCCCCAGGGGAAGGTACTCTAACTGCTCCAAGAGGTTCATTGAGATTACATAGGTGCCCAGTTCTCCAAGACAATGATCAAAGGTTACACACTGTAACCATTAGAGATTGCCCATGAATATAACACCAGAGCTGGACAGAATTACCAAGTTACCCCAGGAACCATTAGGTGTGTGTTTATCTTAACTGACTTATCTTTCTAATCCTTTGGTTCTTTTCCTTTCCACAATGTTCAACCATTTCCAGCCACTTCTGTATGCGCTCTAGGGAATGACCTTGGCTCTATCTGTGTCTCTAATATTTGGATCATGGGTTGAACCTGATGCCTGCTTCTCAAGATACTGCCAAACGCTCACTGTCCGTAACACAGAAATGTTGCAGAAGAAAGAGTTATACTAGGTAACAGGCCTCGGGTTAGTTGTAGTACATGCTTGATTCACTTTGGGCCTTTCTCACATCTGTGCAGGTGGTAACCTTGGCAGTTGGGAAGGATGCTGGAACACACAGCAAGCGAGTGGCAAAATATTCTCTCTCTCCAACTCCTATGTAGCTTCTTAGCCTCGAAGAGAAGGGCTACCCTGCTTGAGAGCCTCTTTCCCATCCTTGCAGCCCCCACTCAGAGCTTCTCTGCTCAGTTTAGAGTGGGGAAGCTTCCCAGTTGGTGACTACCAGGTGGATCTCCTTTCTCCATGAGCCAAGAGCTGATCTAGGGAACTGCTTAAAGCACAACCATACAAAATCCTTTTCTAATCCAGAAAAAAAAAAAAACACCAGATTTATTTCATTCAATCCATTGCAGGCAAGAAGGAACAGGCAGCTTGGACAACTGCATTGCCAATTTCCTCTTGATCCGAGCACATCTGCCCATGGGGATGGTGTGTTATGAGCAGCCTCACAATCTAACTTTGCAGGAGAATGACAAAGCCCATCTGCTGGTGGCTTCTCATGTCTGCTCAGAGGTTGAAGTTCCTAGAGAGTGGAGGTGCTCCACTAATAGATGAAGGATGATTAGGTCCAATACTAGAGCCCCATGGTCCTCCTTTCCACACAAAGTAGCTAATGATCATTTTCTGACAGGTGGAGAGGAACAAACCCAATAGCTTTCTTGGTGCCTCTGCGACTGACACATAGTGCATCTTGGAGCTATTATCCTTTCTCCATCTCTCTCTCTCCACCTCCCCCACTCCCATGTTTGGGGCATGACTGGAAACTGAGATGTCCTCTGGTTGGGAGTGCACACTGTCATGCCAACCAATCGGTCACCAGTAACTAAGTACTCACTTAGGGCCTGTTACCAAGAGCACAGAAGAAGATGTACCAGCTAAGATGCTATGGCTCTGGGTACTGTTGATAACTAAAAATCCACCAGGCTGCTTAACCTCTGTAATCTTGACTCTCTCCTTTCCCAGTCTACGTGAACCTAGACTTGACTTGGAAAACAGAGATCTCCCAGAAAAAAAAAATTCCCAAGGTTAGAAAATCCAGCTGTCCATTCATAACACTAGAGAGAAACTTTAGTAGATAGTCAACGGCAACTTCTATTCTTGGTAATATTTCAATGCAAGAAATAATTTCTTAATTTTCTTATCAATACCCACTTACAATGTCTTATGGGATAGGGGCAGTATCTTCTGGAGGCTTCTGGAAGCATCACTGCCCGGACGATAATAGGGTCTTATTTTCTGAATGCCTTGAAGAATAACAAATGGTTAGTTTCATATGCTGACTTCCTGAAGAAGCCAGGGCTGGATAGCAGCTGCATTCAGTGTTGGTGAGACACCTGTTCTGTAGCTTCCTTGAAGCCCAGAATGATGAAGACAAGGAGCTAGTTCTCCCCATTTACCTCCTCTCTGTCTGCCATGTAGATGCATGGCAGGGCTCGAGACATGGCTTCCTTCCTGCTCTGCACCGCTTCTGAAACCTACAGGAAAGTCTCTAATTGTAAGAAGGTTGAGCTAGATTATCTTATTTATTTGTTGATTTGCTAACACACCTATCAAGTGATTTTTTTAAAAATTAATTAGTCATAGTATTTGTAGGTGTAACTGAATTTATTTAGTTAGCTGGCAATATAATTCTTGAAGGTTAATATTCTTTTTTTATTTCTGTTATGGCATATGAGTGTTTTGTCTACATGTATGTCAGTGCATCATCTGCAGGCCTGGTGTCCTCAGAGGCTGGAAGAGTGTGTCAGGTTCCCAGGGACTGGAAATCCAGTCAGCTGTGACATATGGGTGCTGGGAAACAAACCGTGGTCCTCTGGAAGAACAGTCAGGGGTTAAGAGCGTCACCATTTAGACGTGAAAAAGACAAGAGGCTCAGAGAAGACCCATCAAATCATTCAGCTTCACAGACTGAGAATAAGGAAGAATCATTGTTAAGATATTGATCTTCCTACTTCCAAATATCTTATTCTTTCCGTCAGACTGCTGCCTTGTCCTCAAATCCAATTGCACAGCAATTACGACTATTTGGGTAAATCCCTTTTAGTGACTAATAAATACCTTTTCGAAAGGGCTTGTTGGTCAAGTTCCCTTGAGTTTATTTTCACATGGATGTACATTCGGTAGTTTTAATCAGCACATAGAAATGCTTCTGTATTCTGTTTCTGTTTAAGTTTTCATACGTGTACATATTGAGTGTATTGCTTCGTATACCTACCCACTCTGCCTGTTATGGCCCACGAGCCCCCATTATCTCCCTAAGCCATATTCTTTGTTCTTGACTGAAATGTTTCCTCCAATGTCGCTAAAGAATCTAAAATTCCTTTATAAGCTGGCAAACTAATTCCTTGAGTTAATTTCCTAGGGCGTCTTCTCCTTATGAGCCACTCTGCCTTTACTCACTTTTTTTTTCTTTTGTGAACAATGCGGAGACGGAGATTCTCACACACCAGTTCCTGTGGCTGCATTTCATAGGGGAGGAGACAGGAAATCCAAAGCAGATGGGCTGGGTTTGAACACAAGCTTTCACTCGTAGCAATGACCCTGCATTACCAGTCTGGTTTCTTTACCTATAAAGATGGGAACAGTAAAGTGGGCCAAAGGTTGGAAATGCAGCATTAGGAGGTGAAGGATATGCTTTGCCCCTCGAACCATGCGCTGAAGAGTCAATATGGTCGATATACCGATATACAGTAAGTTTTCCAGCTGTTTTTCTGTTTGGGAAACTCTGCAAGAGAGGGTTATGCTGCTGTGGATTTTCAAGCACTGTGCCTTGGTATATTTCATGCTTATAATTTTGAAGGGGAGATGGACCGGGGATCAAAGCCATCCCCGTAGTCTTTATGTAGGAAGATGCTTGGCTAAAGGGTCATAATAATGAGTCACAAATATTTTGAAGAGCAGACTGATTAGTGGCTGTCAAACCTAACACATAATCCTTATCCGACTACTCAAATCCCCTTGAACCAAGTGGTTGATGGCATAAGAAAGATCTGAGCTTGACAGGAGGTCGTTGTCTGACCTGAGCGTGGGTGCCTGGTAGACATCGCAAACCTTCTTAACTGATGGTTTTTTTCTTTTTTCATTTTTAAGGAGGACTTGTCATCTGATAAGGAGGCTTAACAAGATCCTCTCCCAAATTGGATTTGACATATGCCTGGCACTCCGGCAGCTGAGCCTTGCCTTCTCAGCCAGCTCTCTGCAGCCTCAGCCCTGGGCTTCGGGCCCCTATTTGTCCACTGCAGACACAGCTGCTAATCCCGGGCTAATGAGCAATCCCCAGGCAGAGAGCATCTAGGCAGAGGCAGAGGGATTGGGAGGATCTTAGTGGGTAAGGCCAGCACAGCTAGGCGGAGCTTCGTTTCCCTGGCAACCAAATAAATGCAGGGTTTTTGTTGTTGTTGCTGCTGTTTGGTAGTTTTGTTTTGTTTTCAGAGTTGCTCCTAGGTATGGCTTAGGCCAGTGCTCTGGGTCTCATCTTAGTCAGGTAACATCAGAAAGAAGAAGCTTCAGAGCAAAAACAAAGCGGTTCCAGTGGGCTGGCTGGGTGCTCCTCTTCAATGTTTCCCTTATGAACCTACATTATAAGTTGGGGGCACCATTGGTGATAGTCTCTTCTTAGGATGTCTCTTCAAAGTTTCCTTGATTTGTCCTTTGATTTTACTTTTTGAGAAAAGACGGAGGTATATTGGAAATGATTGACCTCAAACATGATATCTTCCCAGGGACGGCTCCGAAAAACCTCAAGCCAAAATGTGAATTTAAAAAATGTTCGTCACTCACATATATGCACATGTGGGCACGTAATACACAGACAGGAACCAAAACATTTACTTAGTCATAAAATGTGTATTTCCAGGTAGGTACATATGGGCACACTCATGTACACACACGCTTACATACATTGAGAAATTCTTTTCCACAGATTTGTATCTAATCTCATTACAGCTCTGAGATCTTGAACAACCCACTTGATGTGTATGAATCTTTGTTTCTCAACTTTAAAACAAGAGTAAAGAATATGAAGGATGAGGCTTGGGTGGAGGTAGGGAGGCTTGAAAGCAAGTCCCACATGGAAGATGCAGATCTTACACAACAGCCACACTCCGCCTGAACCCTATCAGATAGCAAGTACATTGTGTATCTGTGTGCAGGCACGACATTACTAAGAGTTAGGTTTTGATCAGCAAGAACTCTCAGCCATGGTTGATGCACATTAATTGGCAAATCTTCTTTGATTTCGGTCACATAAGCAAGTGGTTACATATTAAAGATAAGTGAATTTGTATACCAACTTCCAGAATTTTCACACTGACTCTACCTTGATCACACACATATATATGTAGACATGAATAGAAAGGTACCTTGTGCCTTTGCTGGCATGCATGAAGATACAAACTAAGCAGCAGTCAACAGCAGAATGCAAAAATAGACTTTGGCACAGGATCCCAGTGGAAACAAACGAACTAGAGCTATATGCATCATCAATATGGACAATCCTCAAAAAGCACAAAGTTGAGCCGAAGAGAAAGAGCAAGCTTTGGAGGCTGTCAGGAAGACTAGAGACAAGACTCGGCTCTCCATTATCCATAAGAAATTCCCATTTGAAAGATTGAAATATATATTGGAAAATAGGCAAAACAAGTTGACAGTAGAAAGGATGAAAATGAAATTGCCTACAATCTGGGGCTAGGGCGATGAATCAGTTTATAAGGTACCTGATATGTAAGCATGAGGACCTAAGTTTGGATCCCAAGAATGTATGTAAAGCCAAGCACCATGGCACAAATCTGTAACCTCAGTGTTTCTAGGACAAAACAGCCAGATCCCTGGAACTCATTAGCCAGCCAGTTTACCTCGGCCAATGGACTGAAGGCTTGAAGAGACCTTGTCTCAAACAGTATATTTACCCCATGCCCTCTAACGCTGAGGGAACATTGGGGAAGAGAAGGCAGAAAGAATGTGAGAGCTGGAGGATATGCTGAAAGGCTGGGGCATACCACTTCCCAGACTCAATGTAACCATAGCAGTCGTTAACTCACATCTGTGGCTACCTGTACTGGCTCACACAAGATAGGTCCTATCAACAGTCCGTCATGTAAGAGGGAGGGGTTCACAGAAACATGGAATCACCGTCTTCAGTTGTGAACCTACTACTGAGCGCATCTAACAGTTGGCGCCAACCCATATAAACCGACTCTGGTTAAACTTAGTGGCCCATGAAACCAAAATGAGTAGACAGGAATGCGAGGGCCAGATTTGTGGGGAGGAGGGACATAGAAAGTGGAGACAGGAGAGAGTAGGGGGTGAGATTGCTGAGTATGCATTATAGCCAACTGTCCGAGAACAAAGTTAATTAATAAAAATAATAAGGTGGAGAATGACTGATGAAGACACATGACATTGATCCCTGATTTCCACATATAAACACGTGCATGTGTATGCACACCCACATGAATACTTATACACACACACACACATACACACACACACACACTATTACACTAAAATAAAAAGGCCTCCATATAATCTTATGAGAGTAACACAAGGAGGCTAATATAACATCAGATCAAATGTATTTCAAGATAAAAGGCATTAGAGATAAACTGAACATGTTTTAATGCACGGGGGTCAAAAAGTCAGGAAGACAGAATAAGTCTAAGTATGTACGCACTTAACCATAGGGCTTCAAAATGTGATAATAATAACAATAAAAAACCAGTGACAGTCCTTAAGGGGAAAATAGACATGCCTACAGTTACAGTGAGTTTAACAGCCTTCTTAGTCATCGACAAAACACCCGACTGTCAGCAGTGAAGCTGAAGATCCGAGGATACAATGAGCTATCTTGCCCCGGCTGACTTTTGGAGAACAACCAACTCTCTTCAGAAAGCACAGGCCTCTCAAGCATGCGTGGAGTGTCTCCAAGATGCTCGTGCAACACAGATGCCACAAACTAGTTTGAAGGCATCTTAAAAGTTTGGAAACTTAGAGATTCTTTGGAAGTGGCATAATCAACTTAGACATCAATACAAATCCATGTTCAGAAATTAAGTGGCACTTCGCTAATGCATGTATCGAAAGCACAGGGAAAAACTCGAAAGTATCGCAAGCTAAAGGCAATTTGACATATTCCCGATGTGTGCGGTGTACTTCTGAGCGTGGTTAGGACTGCAGGAAAAGACACATCAACGGCACATTCATTGCAGCATCATCTTGAATTGAAAATGATTTCAGAGCACCTAAAAGTTCAGGTAGGGAAATCTTTCTAGCAAAGCTAAGTTCCATTCACTCAACAGGGTATTATATATTTATCAAAAATGGGTCATAGAGAGATTGTTTTTTCTGAATGAGTGAAGACTGACTTCAAAGAGACAGTGGTCAGTGGAACAGCATAATGTAGATGGGCTTGTAGCAGGGAGGTGGGGTGTCAGAAAACAGAGGCCTGTCAGCTTCGTGTTACACAGGAAAGTTAGGAAAGCAGACTAGGAAACAGCACAGGCAAGGTATGGCTTTGAGTGTGGAGGGATAGCACGCGGAGACATGGAAACCAATGACCCTGCCCCCCCCACCCCCATTACACTCAATTTCCTAACTGTATCTCCTATTTCCTAGCTATATTTCAAAGGTTTGATTTTTGGACACACACTAACAATTAAATGTCGCTGGGTATTGTGGCACACGCCTTTAGTTTCAGCATTTGGGAGACAGAGGCAGACGGATCTCTGAGTTTAAGGCTGGCCTGGTCTACAAAGTGCATTCCAGGACAGCTAGGGCTACACAGAGAAACCCTATTTCAAAGGGAAAAAAAGGAAGAGAAAAGTCAATACACTCCAAAATTAAAGCAAAATGATGCAAAGGGTGCTAGCCCTAAAGACAGGAAAGCAAACTGAGAAGTGGATCGATCTTATTTCAAGCTAATACCATGACGAGCCTGACGGGCACAAGGGAGGGACCCTTCTGAGTGCCTTTTGGACAGTGTGTGGGTAACTCTGGTCTGGGACAATGTGGAGCTGTGTAGAAAGACTACTGAAAAGAACTCGAGAGTCCTTGCCGGCCAGTGTGCTTGACACAGTGATACAAGTGAGGCATTCTGAGTCTGTTCTACATGTGTCTAAAGTGATCAGGAGAAGCTGGTGTGCAAGCCTGTGAGCCTAGCACCCTGGGGATCGAAACGAGAGGGTTGAACCAGCCTCAGCCACACAGCAGGACCATGTCTCAATAAAAACAAATTGCAGATTGTACAAAAGGAGTCATATGTTGATGGCCTTGGGGATCAGGCTTCTCACTGTGGAAGAAGGAATGCGAACATACAGATGGGAAAATGAAGTCCTGGAAGAGTCTCTGGCAGGGGGGTTGAGAGGGATGCTTTTGAAATAAGAATATGTATGTTTGTATGCATGCTGCATGTCTGAGTGAGCATTTGATGGAGCTGTTGCACATATGCACATGTGGATCGTGAAGATGCATATTCGTATACATACAGAACATGCCTGTACTGCCTTGCACTATTTTCTGAAAAGGCCAAGGATGCAAATGTACCAGGAATAATAAGTGGAACTAGCACTTTATTTTTGTCCTTGCAACCATTTCTCACTTCAGCAAACAAGGACTTCTCAGAGAAATGGCTCATTTCAGGGATGGAGCTGCGTATATAAAAGATGAGCCTGGGATAACTTGTTTTGCAGAAAAAGAAATAATAACAAATAAAGACTTGCTGAAAATGGTGGGAAGGTGTCACAAGGACATAGCAGCTAGGTACAAAAGTGACAAATGACTAACTTTAAGATTATTTAAACACTAATATAGGTGAATAGTAAATGACAAACCACAGGGAAGTCAGAATTTATGTACCAGTTCTCATACTAGATGTATTTGCTGCATCATACATTAGATACAGATATAGACCACAAGATAAATGGTGTATATATATATATATATATATATGTATGTATATATATATGTGATTGCTAAAGAGATAATGCAGTTGATGATATATAATAGATAATAGAAGATAGGTAGGTAGGTAGGTAGATAGATAGATAGATAGATAGGATGATAGTTGAAACATGATAGATAAAAGGTAGGTAAATATGAAGGTAGGGGGGTTGGCAGACAGACAGACAGGCCTTTTTGTTTGTTTGTTTGTTTGTTTTTGTTTTGTTTTTCGAGACAGGGTTTCTCTGTAGCTTTGGAGCCTGTCCCGGAACTAGCTCTTATAGACCAGGCCAGCCTCAAACTCCCAGAGAGATCCGCCTGCCTCTGTCTCTCGAGTGCTGGGATTAAAGGTGTGCGCCACCACTGCCCAGCTCAAAAGATTTTTGTTTTATTCCTAGTTTGTAATAGAATGTTGTAGGCTGTATGTAACTGCAAACTATGGAGGAAAAGCTAGAATTTGGAAATAATTTTGGTGCTATCATGGTGAACATGGGTTAGGCAAGCCTCATCAGTGGGTACTAAATCAAATAGGTGTGGGGATCTCAATGAAATATGTGTGATTTAAATATGTCCCAAACAGTAACTATTAGGTAATGGCAGAAAAATATCAGTAACTCTATACTAAGGTTGTAGCACCTTGACACCTGGCTAAGTTAGCTTCTCCAGAAAAGCCAGATAGATGGATATTGTGCATCTGTAGATTGATGCTTTACCACAGTGTGTGGCCTGAATCTCATCTCAGGAATCAGATAAAGACTAGAAACTGGTCACTTCTACGATAGTTCTGTAACAACTTCTATGATAGGAAGGCTGTGTTCTTGCAAATGGTGTTGTTCTTACAGGTGAAGCATGCTGTGGAAATGTTCTAATTATCTAGTTATTCGATAACTGTAATGTATAATCACTGCCGAAGAGAGATGTGACAGAGAACACACCAACAAAACTGCACAATAGTGAATAACATGGAGGTGTAAGTTCCTAAGAGTGAAAATGGCATTTGTGACCTCAGGAAGTTTCCCCACACCCAGAATCCACATTGAGGGAGCCAGAGGTAGATGGCTGTGGTGTAAGTGAGTCTGACTGAATCTCAACTGCTTCAGAACACATGTGTGCAAGCACATAAAAACACACAGAGAACCCTGATAACTCAAGAAGAATCACATAATGGGAGAACTGTGCAGAGAATATCTGAGCATTTCCTCTTTGCAAAATTGCATTTTCATAATTTTGTCATTATGGTTTCCCCCATGGGGGAGGGTGTTGGCATCGAGGGTTTGTTTACAATGAAGGGAAGGGTGCAAAAATAATGATCTAAGTTTCTATCAGAAAGGCCAGAAAGAAAAATGAGCACATTAAACATAAACAGGAAGAATCAAGGCAGAAAATTAAAAGGAAGTAAAACAAGAAAATGGAAGTAACAATGGCAAACACTTTCTTCCCAAAAGCTCAGAGAACTTGATAAATCCATAGCTGGCTAAAGAGCCAAATGACCTGTAAAATTGTAATAATACCTAGTTATTTTATTTGTGTCTAAGCCCATTTCATGACCTGACAGTTGATATCATACCATAGAAAAGACATTATGAGGAAACGTTCTTCACAGCCACACAAACAAAACTGAAACATTCAATAATATCCTGTTAAGTCTGAAGAAATACATAATAAGTATACTATATCATGAGCAATTAAATCTTGGGGATATGAGTTTTGTGTGGAATTCAAGAATTAGCAGTGTTTATGTAATTACCAATAGAAGTAGTAGAGAAATAATAAATCACACTTTTAAATACGTGTATAATTTATTACTCATTATTTGAGTTGTTCATATGTATATTCAATATATCTTCGTCACATCAACACCTACCCTCCCTCTAATTCCTCCCAGAATCCTTCTCATAACCTCCTCCCAACTTCATGTCCTCTTTTCACATACTGCCAAGTCCAGTCAATACCGTCTGTATGTGTGTGTGGAGCCATCTACCAGAGTATGAACAGCCTGACAGGAGCCACTTCCATGAAGGAAATCGACTCTCTCTAGCAGCTTTCAGGGCCAAACCTCCCAATGAACACATCACTTCTATGCACGCAATCGTCTTAATACATGGAACCCCTAGAAAAGAGCATTAACATTGTTCTACACCCATTTATAGAAAATATTTTCAGCAAGCTAGTGTGGTCCTCCTGTAACTAATGCTCAGTAGAGGGAAGGGAATGCCTTTCCACTCAAGACCAGGGGAATACCAGAATGCCCAGTCTTCTTACCAGGGTAGTATGAAGGCAGTAGACTGAGCAATAAGGCAAGAAAAATAAAAGTATAAAGACTGGCGGTGGGGAAGAGACAGAAATCTTAATAAATTAATTAATTAATTAAAAAAGAAAATAAATAAAAGAAACAGATTTGAAAAAAAAGTATAAAGACTGAAAAGAAAGAAGCTGATGAGCATGAGGGTTATACTATATCTATCTATCTATCTATCTATCTATCTATCTATACACACATATATAGTAATTATAGTAGAATATATATTGTATATAAATATATAATAGTTTAAATATATAGCAGTTATATATGTAGTAGCTACATACATATGTATAAATGTTTCATTATACAAGTAAATAATTTGCATAAAATGAATCATGAAAATTATTTTAATAATTCAAATTACAGATAACACAGTATAAGAAAATCCTAGGGAGTGAACAAAGACTCCAAAAACTATTTAAATGAATTTCTCAGTAACTTGGGATATAAGATACATAAACAACTTAAATTGTATTTCTATATACTGGCAGAAAACAATGGAAAACTAAAATAAAAATTGTACTCAAAATACCAAAAATACAAAACACTCAGTGATAGATTTAACAAAACACACATAGATTCTACATTCTAGAAGTGTTAAAATATTGCTGAAAAAATTTAAAGCCCTACATAGAGAGATATAATGTATTTTTGGACAGAGAAAATCAATGTTATACAAATGTTAAAGATTCTACAGTAATCCATAGTTCAACATAATCCAAATCATACTTTCAAAAGGTTTTAAAAATAGAAACAGATGATTCTAAAATTTACATGGACACATAGATCATGTAAAATAGCTGTAACAATCTTTATTTAAAAAAGAACAAAGCTGAGGGCCAGCAAGATATTGCAGGAGATAAAGGCCCTTGCTGCTAAGCCTGGTGACCTGGGTTTACCTGAATCCCACATGGTAGGAGAGAACCAACTATCACAAGCTGTCCTGTGACCACAACACACATACTATGGGATGTGTGTATATGTGGGAAGAAGCCTTTCACACACATACCATGGTTGTGTGTGTGTCTGTGTATGTGTGCTTATGCATTAACATGTACACACAGTAAATAGGTGATGGATTAGATAATATAGATAGATAGATAGATAGATAGATAGATAGATAGATAGATAACAGGACTTGGAAGACTCAAACTGCTTGTCTTCAAGACACAACGTAACAGAAACTGAGATAGCTTAATAGTGGCATAAAGTCAGATAAAGCTTGACATAAGGTCATGTTAGCAGGCCAAAGAGTACATGAATATTTTCATATATTTATAGTGAATTATTTTTTACAAGAATAGAAAAGTAATTCAAAACAGTCTTTTGAGGAAATTATGCTGAAATAATAACCTAGAGAAGAACCTGTCTGGTGTGTAGGGGTGTGTGTGCGTGCGCATGTGCATGCATGTGTGTACATACACAAGTGTGCACATGTGTGGGATCTCTGTTTTCACACCATACATTTGATTAGATGAGGCCCTTAGGCCTTATCAAATTTAGTTTAGGAAACTAAAATTATAAAACATTGAGAAGAAAGCAAAAGAATATCTTCATGAAACAAAGATTTCTAAGACAAAAATCAGTACACATTGACAGGAAAATGAAAAGAAGTAAGATAGATTTCATAAAAATTAAATCATGCACAACTTGAGTCAACAAAGGGAATCATAAAAAAATGTCTAGACAGATTCAGAGAAAATATGTCCCAATATATTTCTGGCCAAAGGCTTCTGTTGAGAACACATAAAGAATGCCTCCAACTCGATAACAAAATGAGAGCGTGCTATAAATGAGCAAAAAAATCCATCAACTGCTTCTGGGAAGGAAGTGTCTGAAACACATATTGCTGGGAGGACCAAAAGGGGCGCCATCTTGGAATAGCATTTGCTAATGTCTTAGGAACTTGAAATGTGCTTACTTGCCATTTGCCCCAGAAATTTCATTCCTTTTTCCAAGAAAAAGGAAAATAAATATGTACAATCAGTGCCCCCACAGCCTTTATCACAGTGGCTAAGAACTGGAAAAACAAGAATAGGAGGATGAAAGAATGAATAAACAAGCCATGCTCAGCCATGGAATGCAATACTACCTAACAGGGACACAGATGACTTTACACTCTAAGTAATACCTAGATAAAGCTACAAGTGTTGAAATAAGAGCGGCGGCGGGGCTGCGTCCCCAACACCCCGGCCACTTGGCTAGCTCATGCCCGAAATAACAACACACAAACTGTATTCATTTAAGAACTGCTTGGCCCATGAACTCTAGCCCTTACAGGCTAATTCTCGCACCTGGACTAGCCCATTTCTAATGATGTGTGTAAGCACCCCAAGGTGCGCTTACCGGGAAGATTCTAGCCTATGTCCATCCTGGGTTCGGAGCTGAGAGGAGCTTCATTGCATGCATCTGCCCGGGAGATCGGAGCATGGCGTCTCTCAGGAAGCAGAGCAGAGTCTGACCTCACTTCCTCTTCCGCCCAGCATCCTATTCTGTTTATTCCACCCACCTATGTTCTAAGCTATGAGGCCAAGCAGTTGGTTTATTATAATTAACCAATTACCTTCCTCCATCATACAAGGACAAGAAAGTGTCATTTAAGGTGACAAGATAAAAACAATAGTTTTCTGGCTATGTGGGGGTGAGGAATAAAGAGGGTTTTAACCATTGGGTGGAGTGGTGCACGCCTTTAATCCCAGCACTCTGGAGGCAGAGGCAGGCGGATCTCTGTGAGTTCGAGGCCAGGCTGGTCTATAAGAGCTAGTTCCAGGAGAGCCAGGGCTGTTACACAGAGAAACTTTGTCTTGAAAAAAAAAAAAAAAAAAAACAAAAGCAGAGGCTTTTAGCCAAAAGATGTTTTCTGTTGGGATGGGTGTTCTGTATTTTGACATGAGAGAGATACACCAGTATCTGCTTTTCATAAAAGCAGACAGATATGATCCATGCACTTAAATTTTTGCCACATTTATTTAAACAGAACTTTAAGCTGTAATTATTGAGTGATGAGAGGAGGGTGTGGTGTCTGTCTAAGTGAATCAAGAATGCCCATAGTATGCCAGGCGGTGGTGGCGCACGCCTTTAATCCCAGCACTTGGGAGGCAGAGGCAGGCGGATCTCTGTGAGTTCGAGACCAACCTGGTCTACAAGAGCTAATTCCAGGACAGGACAGGAAGATATGGACATTATAAATGCTACATTTGATATTAGTATCAGTCACTGGATTATGCAAAAGGAAAGGTTCAAAGGTCTTCAAGCTACTTTCATTCAAAGCTAACTCTCTACATGTTCAGTCTGAAATATTTCAGTAAAGGTGTGGGAGCCATCCAAGATCCAGGTGCATGCTCTATGTTGAGAGGGAAGAATGCAATGTCTGTCACTACAGAGGTGGAAATGTAATCCTTGTCCTGAAAGGTGACTCTTCCACAAAATGAAAAACAGTACTGTTATTGGGTAGATTTGGGGTATTCCTAAGGCCCATAGGTAGTACTGTTATGGGGTAGATTTGGGGTGCCCCCAAGGCTCATAGGTAGAACTCTTATTTGGTAAATTTGGGGTGCCCCAAGGCCCATAGATAGTACTGTTATTGGGTGGATTTGGGATGCCCCCAAGGCCCAGCACAACACTCTCAGGAAGATGTGGAAACTTTAAGAAGCTGTGTCTGGTGGGAGATCTTCATGTCATTGGGTCATTCTCCCGAAGGACTGTTCCTCAGGTCCCTGTTTTTGCTTCCTGGTCATGAAATGATCTTGCTCACTGAGGACTCCTCTTGTGTTGTACTACAACTACAACAACCAAACATGGGCCAAAACTAAAAGTGAAAGTCCGTGGCCTTGCATGGCAGATTGTACTTCAAACAATGCCTGTGAGATTGATTATCGTATAAAAGGCTGTACAGTGCCTCTCAGGGGACATCCAGATGATGTTTGGATTGTTTTAATAGGTGACAACAAGAGCCTGTGTGGGTTGTCTTCAAAAACTGCTCCTCAGAATTAACAGTTAATTCTAACATCAACGGCACAACATAAGTTCCGGTTTTATTGGCTCACTTGGACCATCAATGAAAATGAAGATCATAAAAGTTAGATTCCTTGCTCAAGGTCATACCACTAGTGCTGGAAGACAAGGTATGTGGCCCTATAGCTCATACATTTGACTCCCAAGATCCACAGTTCTTTAGGATGAAGCAAATTTACAATAGGGTCTCAGAGGCAGGGATAGACATGGCTCCCTAAAAAAAATGTGGGTGAAATCAGCAGTGCCCACTCTCAGGGAAGAGAATTCCAGGTAGAGGGAGCAGTAGGTGGAAGATGTTTCAAAGGGGGTATGTGGTCTCAGCTTCAGGGGTGTCTGAACCCTCACCTTTCTTTGGAATGAGAGCTAGCTCTTGGGTGACCCCGGTGGTGCCTTTGTGTATAAGCATCTCTTCTAGGCTCTCAGCCATCCAGAGGGCTGGAAGCTTTTCTGGGCTGAGGTTGACAGTCTGGAGATGACTGAGCTGGATAAACAGAGCCTGCCCTGCTCCCGTTGCCAAGCAGAATGAATACAATGTGTTTTAATAATGAATGAGTGATTAATAGCAACTGCTTTGAAGAATTACGATGTGACGGGCCTGACTGTGCAATGGAGCTGGGTATAAATGATGCTGGAATGCAGAATCGGGACGTTAGCATCTGTTACCAGCTGCATTATAAACCAGGCTCCATAATGCTGCTTATCCACACCTCCCTGACATGTTATTATAACACCTCTCTTGAGGATGGATTAGGGGGAAACGTAATACTTATTAATCACCAATTGGCATTAAAAAAAGAAGAACAAGAATGTTAGATTAAGGTACTGTCAGCCATGTCTTGTCTCTCTCTTGTTGCTTTCAATTCCAGACTCTTCGGTAGTTGGTAGGGACAGTGTGCCTCCTGCTCTAAGGTTTAAAGAGTGTGGTCTAATTAGAGATCAGCCTTGCACAGCAAATCATCATGAGAACGTGAATCTGTTCAACCTTCCCATC
The DNA here is from genome assembly GCF_014885135.2 of Alexandromys fortis. Taxonomy (NCBI): domain Eukaryota; kingdom Metazoa; phylum Chordata; class Mammalia; order Rodentia; family Cricetidae; genus Alexandromys; species Alexandromys fortis. The sequence goes on from NW_026068174.1 coordinate 1,108,624, forward strand.
ACTTCCTTTAAAAGCACTGATTAGTGTGTGTGTGTGTGTGTGTGTGTGTGTGTGTGTGTGTGTAGTATATACACACATGTTTGTGTGGGTACATATGTCCTTGTGTACAAGGTTATATGTAGCAACCAGAGGAGAATGTCTGGTCTCAGCCTAATTCCTTTGAGACAGGTTCTCTCACTGAACCAGGAGCTAGGCCAACAAGCCCCTGTGATCCTTCCTACTCCACCCTATACTGGGGTAACTGGCCCGTGGGGAATTTGAACTCAGGTACTCGTGCTTATTCAGCAAATGCTCTTACCTTTTCCCCAGTCCTCTCATCCTGTGAAACCGTGTTGCTCACATGACACCCCTGTGTGGACCCGCTCACCATTCCCCCTCCCTGCCTGCATGCTCTGGGCACAGCTTTCTGGAATAGCCTCTCCTTCTTCCGATGGACTAAGCCCTGCTGGTCCTCTCCATCTCGGGCTAGTGTCACCCTCCACACACACTGTCATCCCACTCCATTAGAGCTTGTCACATGGTAGATAAGGAAATCTCCCATTTGCTCTCTTCCCCGTCAGCCCAGAGCCCCTGCAGTTTGTCTCATACATGTTTGTGTCCCATGAAAAGAGCCTAAAATGGGATATGGAACAGGTGTTTCTTGACAGGGGAAAAAAATGGATGCCAGGGTGATGGGCACCAAGCTTCATGGACAAGTAGGGTATAATTTCCTAATAGGGAGGATTCCTTCTATCCCATCCCGCTGCCTCTCTTATGCAGCAATCTCTGCTAAGACTGCAGTGGCCCAATCTCCCAGGGAAGTTCCTGAGGAAAGTTAGCAACCCAGAATAGCTTCAGGGAGTCCCCCCCCCCAAACTGACCACATTCACTAGTCCCCCCTCCCCAAATTAAACAGTAAAGACTACAAGGGCCACTCTCAGGCAGGCCGACCGCTTAGAAGAAGGGCCACTCTCAGGCAGGCCGACCGCTTAGAAGGAGCAGAGGCCAGCAGAGCTGCCTGCAGGAGGTTTAGATCAATTGATCAGCTTGAAAGGACACACTCCAATGTGTTGAGCAGTCTGCAGACTGTGCGGTGTGCTCTAGGTTTCCAGTTTTGGTGAGTTGTCAACCACGTTGGGTGAGCTTTGGTCATTCCTGTTCGTGTAAGTAACCCCTCACCCACATTCCTATAAATAAATTTCTCAATAAAACCCACGTTCACCAAGTTGGACTTGGTTGGTCATCTTGGGTTCCCTATCTGGAGTGAGTCTGCTTCTGTGGATTGGACATTGATTAGGGGTCTTTTCTAAGAGGAAATGTCAGCAGTTTATTTGCAGGTTGTCCCCGGGTCCCTCACCCTCACCCTTTGGAACCTGCTCCAATGCTGTAATTTAAGGAAACCCCAGGCATCCATCCCAGGCAAAGCCACAGGATTTCTGATTCTAAGCTACCTGTTTTTCACCTTCTCTGTTGTTGCTCCCACCCAGTTGGGAATTTATTCTTCCTGCCGGAACCACTATGTATCCACTTAACAAGGTCAAGTTTCTTTTCTCTGCTAGCTTTTGTAACATCACCAGGTGTTAGCCATCAAGCTGTCTGGAGACAGAGAGGTAAAGAAGCCCCTGGGGGTTGTTTTCCAAGCTCTGATGCACAGCCATACCTGGCTTCCCTGATCCCACCTCTTTCTCCTGGCTAGACTGTGAATTCCTCAAAGGCAGTCAGGTCAAGTTCAGCTATGGTTTATCTTCAGTAATGGACCCATGTTTGATTTCCAGTAAACAGCCAGCATTTCTCTTGGGGAGTAAAGCGGTGTATGATCACGTCATAGAGGAGAGAGCTCCTCACATGGACATATCCCATCACTTCCGCTTCCTGCTCATCCTTTGAGGTTCACTTACAAAAGCACCTCCAGATTAGTGGGTGGGCACAGAACCACCACCTATTAGACGGGACTGAGTTGGCATGTTAGTCACAGGGTCTCAGATTCCTGACTTATAAAAGGGAACGTAAAACAATGCCTACCCCAGGCAGTTTGGGGGAGCATAAAAGCAGATGCACAGTGTATTGACTTCTTAGGGTGTCCATAACAACGAGTATTTTTAAGTAACAGAAACAGTCTCTGGAGGCTCCAAGTCTGAAGTCAAGGTATCAGCAGGGCCACGAGCCCTCTAATGCCTTCTGGGAACTGCTCATTTATGGTCTCTTCTCTTTCTAGTTGCCTTGTGGTTGGTTCACTCTAGTCTTTGCTTTGGCTACATGTGCCTCTTTGCACCCACTCATGATTATAGAGCACAGACTTCTCCATCCCCATCTCATCTTCATTTACCTCACATCTACAATGACCGTGTTTCCAAAGGCCATTCTAAGCTCTGGTGGGCACAGGCTTAGGCTGTCTGTCTGGAGGGCACAGTTTAACCCAATGCATAGAGTATGTGCTGGTAATTCTTCATTCATTCACCCCACCCTCCTGGATCCTCCATCATACCAACCCAACCTATCCCTCTACCATCCCATCTTTTGTCCCTGATTCTCTAATGTGTCTTTACATTACACAATGTGCCTTCCTTTTCTGGCCATTCTGGGGACTTTTGAACATGAGGTGGTAAAAAGATGTCCTTATAAAAGGTCTGAGGTCTGTGGGTGTTTTAGTAACAATGAAGTAGGTTATGTCGATTGTATTTTCCACAACCACTCTGTAGTCTCTAAGGTCCTTCTACTGGGTACTTAGAGAGGCACTTACTGTTCTTACTGGAGATAGCCTCATGCCATACGAACTACCAAGAAAAAATGAGCTTTAGGAGTAGGCATGACGTGTTGAGACATTTCTTTCATCTTGACAACTGCCACCCTATGTGAGGCAGCCAGGGTCTCTCAGCTGAGTGGCGGCAAACTGCCTTACCTCCTTTTAAAAAATTAATTTTAACATTTATTTATTTATGTATTTATTTAATAGTCCTGAGGTTTGAACCAAAGGCCTTCATACTAGGTAAGTACTCAATATGATGCTACATCCCCTGCCCTTAAATTTCTTTTTAAACACAAGGCTTCTCTTTGTAATCCATGCTGGCTTCTAACTTTCAATTCTCCTGTCTCAGTCTCTAAGCCTGGGTTGGGATTACAGGTGCACAGCACCCCATCCAGATTCCTGGCTCCTTTTAAATCCCTTTTCTGTACTGGGAACAGAGGGACCTTTTCACAGCACAACTGTGACAGAGGTGTGTTCATGACTTTCCTCTGTCCTCAAACATGGATGACGACAGAATCCCATTCAATGGCCCTGAATGTCCCATGTCTGTTCTGTCTTATCTGCTTTTACTGCTAACAGGAAGTTTAGCAGTCTATACACTCCTTGCAGTCTCCTTAAGGCTATGAGTGCTTGCTCATTTATAATCCATTTTCTCATGCTTATCTGACACCTTCTCCTCCCCCATGCTTCCTTCCCTTTGAAGGGGAAGCTACTGGAGCTCGTGCTTGATACTCTGCCACTGAACTTCATCTGTGGCCCCTCTGCCTACATTCCCCAATTTCTTTACCGCAATCATTTCTACAAATCCTTCTTGGCACAGCTTGGAGGTCACTTCCTCTGAGAAGCCCTCCCAGAATCACCAAGGTTAACCCAAGCGTCCTTAAAGGCATTTCTTAGGGCTGGCTGACACTTTCAGCTTCGCTAGCATGGTAACTGCTGGCTGGTTACATGTGGAAAGTCAAATGAATGATGTTGAAAGAGACACCGAGTCAGAAAAATTCATACTTACATTCTAGATTTTTCCATGTATTCTGGTTTGACCTTGCGGAAGACAACTAATTTTTTTCCCTGAGCTTCAGCTTGCTCATGTATAAAATGAGGTTGGTAATACAACGAGGCAGGTAATGCACCTTGGGTGCAGGCAGTGAGGATGGAAAGGAGCGCAGCATCCTTCCTGAAGCAGCAGCAGATGCTTAGGTACCATCAGCTCCCTTCCTCACCTCCCCTGAACAAGCCCTCCCCATCTCCAGCTGTGCACTATTTGTGTTTCCCTCTTAAAACTGTGTCTCCTTTGCTCCCTTCTCCCTGGCTCTTCCTTTGCTTAGATCCCACTGATATCTGGTGTTTTTTTCCCCATGATTAAAATAAAGCATCATGGAAAACTAATTAATATTTTGGAGATGAAGGATGTAGTGCTGCCAGCCCTGGCTCTCTGCTGAGTGCAGAGCAATTACAATGAAACCTACCAGCTTGGCTGTTCAGGAGGAAAAGGATTTATTTATCAACTAGAGGGAATAGAAAGCCTTTATAATGCAGCCACCAGCTTGCCTTTGATGGCGCTGCCAGCTTCCAACCCCAGGTGTTTCTAAAAGAGGCCAAGGGGAGAGTGGCCTTGCTCTGCAGAGAATGGCAGCATCTAGTCCCCCAACTCAAGCCCGTGTGGTCAGGGGGCGGGGATCATGTGGGGTCCCAGAGTTCTATCCATCTGGCCACATCTTAATGCTCACCCCCAATAGCTTCCCTTGTGGGACCTAAAGTTTGGTTATTAGGATATAAAGAACGCCCCATTAGGAGTCAGAGACTGGTGGGGCTAGAAGAACCAGGAGAGCATCCTATTTGATAGTTTCATGGACCACACACCATGGATCACACCCAGGACTCGCAAATGTGCTGGATTCCTATGTCTCTCCAGGAAGATCATTCCTGGTTCCTAGTGCACACTGTTGCTAAAATCCATCGCATGGTCTTTGTATGGAGCCATGAACCTTGGCACATTCCATCCATGAGGCCCTCCAAAATTGAGATGCTATTTTTCTTCTCTTATATTTACCCAGTCTAGAAGGACATTGTGTGTGTAGTAGCGGGCTTATAATACATGTACGATGACATCCAAATTTCCTCAAATTTGCCTAGAGGTGAATAGGCTCAGTGAAGAAATACCAGGGACACAGACTTGAACTTATGGGCTTTGGAGAGCACTGTCGTGGTGAAGTATAATCAGTTGTTTAGCTTTAGGCTAAACCTGCTTCATGAAGCCCAGAGACTTGCATGTTGCTGCCCTAAGCTGGTCGCCCTGGCCTCACATGGCAGCATCTTCTCTATGTAGTAGTGTGCCTCAGTTTCACTGTCTTCACCTGCTCAAATTGCACATCACGAGGACCCAGGCAGGAATCAGGGTCACTCGGTGGCTCCACATGTGTGCTTGGGACTCAGCTTCCTGGCTATGAGTCTAGGAGCTTCAGCCTCTTGAGTTGAGGCTCTGACTCAGTCAAGGGCAGCATGGGCTGGGTCTAGTTGCCAGCTCTGATTGGCACCCAGTGACTGTTAGCAACTGCTCTGCTAGCAGATGAGGCTAAAGGAGCTAGCGGAGGGCTGGAGTTAGCAGAGAGGCAGTGGCATGATTGATCGCGAGGCTTTTACTGTGTGCTCAGGGATATTTTATTCTGCTTGTGGTTTAGAGTCTACTTCCTGACCCTGCTGTTTGACCCCCACTTTCCCGTGTCTGCATCTCAGTGTCTGCCCTCTCCCCACAGCCGTTGACAGTTCTCTTCCCTTGTTCCCTCTTTTGTTGAGAGCCCTTTGTGGTTTGTTCGTCCTCCTCCCGTCAATACATTCCCTGGAGCACAGCACTGCCATCAGGTGATTCAACTAAAGTGTGTGCTGTATATAAACGTTGGCCTCAGAGGGAGAGGAAATAGATCCTCCATGCCCTCTACAGGCTGAAGGCTCCAGAGAGTCCTAATAAAATGGCACCAGGCCAGACAAGGCCAGTTGGCTTCCTCAGGTGCCCTTAAGTGACTGAAAGTCTAGGGGCTTCTTCCTGTATGTAGGGACTGGGTGCCTTGACCTTCCAGAAAGGACGTCATCCAGTGGATAAGAGGCAGCTCTCAACTGTCAGAAGGCCCAACATCTACTGAATGCTGTGGACCCATAGATAAAGACAGACTCAAGTTAAGTGTGTGAGTCATCCCGTTGATCTAGGCTACTTCTCCACAGAGCATTGATTCATGCATGCGTTGAGCCAGAACCCATTTGTCTGCTTGGGAGGTGACCTAAGAGTTTGAGCATTTTGAGTTAAGACTCTGATTCAGTGAAGGAAAGCTTAGGCTGCCTTATGTATTTGTCATCATGTAGTGTATCAGCTCTGCACCCGGGCTGGGCCTTGAGAAGCTGAGGGGTGCTGTCTCTTTCTGGCTTTCCCAGGATTAAAAAGGCCTAGTCCCCCAGCATTGTGCCTGCCACATAAAAGGCCATAGCGCGGAAGAAGTCAGCCTCTTGGCACTTCCAGTCTAGTTATGGGGAGACTAGAAGAAGCTAGTCCTGCTGGAGTGGGTCTGGGATGGGTCTGGGGTGAGTCTGGGCTGGGGACTGAGTTGGGTCACATCATCACCGCCTGCCTGAAGCCAGAGGACAAAGAAAGCCTTTACAGGGACTCACAAAGATAAAGTGGAGGCAGCCGTCCCCTCAAGTCCAAGGAAACAAGGATCAACGAGACAACAAGGGTCTGAACACAGACCCCAGAGTGGCTTGGGTAAAGGCCATGGAGAGCTAGAAGCTGAAGTTGAAGCTGAAGTTGAAGGAGTCGAGGGTAGAGCAGATGGCAGAGTCCTCTTCACGCGCAGCAGCCTGCTCTAAGAGAAAAACTTTGGGGGGGGGGAGGGTAAGAAAGAAATGGTCTCTATCATGTATGAATGCAAGTGGATATATAAATTGTGCTGCATCCGAATAATAAGTTTTAGCAGAAAAGCCACAGAGCAGAGCCACACATGTCAACATGGATAAATCACACAGGCATAATGCCGGGGAGGGTGGGAAAGCCGAAATCTAGAAAGCTTCTTTTATAGTACAATTGATAGGATGCTTAAAAACATGCAAAACAATTCCACATATTGTTCGGGAACAAATAAATATGCAGTAAATGTGTAATGTAATTTATGTGAGCAATAAAGTCTAAATTCTGGCTTGTGACGGCTTCTGTGGGAAGGGGTGTTCATGAGGAAGTGCCGAGGGTTCACCCCCATTGGCAAAGTCTCGCCTCTTATACATGGGTAGATACAGAAATGCTTACTCTGTTATTATTTATTCCTTTTTATGTGTCTCAAATACTGTGTATTAAAATGTGTTTAAGAAGTATAAAAGTTGGGTTGGTTGGGAAAGTGCGAGCCAGTCTGCTTTCTCCCCCGCTTGCTGCCTCCAGTCCAGACTCGGTCTTCCCACATCCTTGCTCAGAGGTGCCAGACATGTCCTTGACGTCTGGTTCTTGGGCCAGACTCTTTCACTCTCTGAGCCTCCTTCAGTGCAGTGCTATCTGCACTGAGACTGAGAGGAGCCAAAAGGTTCACCCCTCCTGCTCACTGCAGGGAAAGTATGGCTTTATTTGAGGAGTTTCTTGTGGCTTGGGGGTGGAAGAGGACCGCTAACTCTTCCTGAAAACAATTCCTTCCCAGACAGCCCTTCCTCCTCCTCTCACCATTCCCACAACAACAATGCAATGCTAACCTTGCTTCCAGCCTCCCTTCCAACGGAGATAGGAGATGAGGAACCCTACGTCCTTCTATTTTCATCCATAAAGATGATGTGCGACTGGAGTCTCTGCAGTGGAGGAGACGGCAAAGCTCAAATCAAGGCCTTCCTTACGTTGTCATAACTCATAAGGTGTAGATCTGGGTTTCTAGGCTCTGGGTGCATCTGATCCCAAAGCCCATGCATGCGCTTTCCTCTGCTCTGACTGCCTCCTGGCAGCTGACTGACAACCCCCAGTGTTTTCACTCTGGTTCAGCCAACAGCAGTATGGACCAACTCCAGTAAATGACCTTAGCCTATTGGCTCTGCTTCTCTTCATCCTCTTCTCGTTTGCCTGGAAGAGAGGCATGTCCTTCACTACAGTAACCAACCTGCTTCAGTGTGTCTTAGTGTCCTGTCCTTGAGCAGAGCTACAGGGCATCACTCCACTTCCCAGTGCCTGGCTGCGTGGTGGGGAGGTTCCAGACAGGCCCTTGACACTGCCACTTTAGCTTGAAGGAATCAGTACCAAATCCAGTGGCCTGCCTAAGACAGACTAGCAGCTGCAATCCCTACCTGCTAGAGTCCACAGAAATTGCTTTGGGGGTTTGGATCCCGCTGGACTATCTTTCTAAGTTTATAGAGTTAACTTATACCTGGATATGGTAATTGGATCTTCATAAAGTTTCCAAGGGATTATAGACTGCCGTATTTCATGGACTGACTGAAAAGTCAAACTTAAGCATAAAAAGGTTTAGATTATATCACAGATGTGTCTCCAGAGTGGCAGCTCGGGTGAGGGCTAAGTGATTTAGTTTTCAAGGGGTTTTGCAGTTTTGCAGGCTAAGGTGAGCTTGCCCACTGTAAAGTGTTCTGGGATGAAATTTATTTATTTACGTATTTATTTATTTATTGAGGGTTCGAGACTGAGTTTCACTGTAGCTTTGGAGCCTGTCCTAGAACTAGTTCTTGTAGACCAGGCTGGCCTCAAACTCCCAGAGATCTGCCTGCCTCTGCTTCTCGAGTGCTGGGAGAAGAGGTGTGTACCACCACCACTCAACTGGAATGGATCTCTTTAGGATGGCGGCATTTACAGTCATCTACAGTTGGGTCTGGGAGGTGCCACTTGGGCTGACATAAGAACCCAAATTCGTCACTTCTAGTCCAGCATATGACTTATCATCCACCTGCTTTTTTTTTCCCCCCAGGAAAGTGTAGCAGGGATCCTTCCTCTTGGCCTAGAGGGGTGGTGACACTCCTAATCCCCCCTGCACCCCCACTTAGGAAAAAAAAGTGTTTTTGTTTTCTGGAGCCTTCACAGGCAAAAGTGGACATGGGTGGGGAGTAAGCAGAGGGAGAGGGTGAGGCTGCATAACCAAGCTTCCACGCGTCTCTCAAGCCACATGTCTCAGGAGGAGCATCCCCAAGGGAGTGTGCACATGAAAAAGTGGTCACTGCCAGGATTATAGGAGCTTGCCACAGTTTGTGGGTGTGACACTAGTGTCTTAGCTCTCTTACATATTCCTTTTCCTTCCTGGTTCGGGTAGCTGTTTAGAGAAATAAAACGCAGGCCTTCCAAGGCAAAGGCTGGGCAGAGCTGGGGGGGGGGAGTTCCAGATGGAAGTAGTCCCCAAAGTGACCTACTACTTCTTATTTCAGGTCCCTTCCTGTTCTGCCCGGTGGCCTCTTGCTGGGCACACCAGGTCCCCAGGAAACATCTGAATGACCTTGAACAAATTTCATTTGCAAATCAATGGCTTCTGCACTTCTCCAGTGGTTGTCTCCTCTTAGGAGCAGTTGGGTGTGTGGGGGGTCCTGTGTGCCCGACACTGGGCTTCCTCTCCATGAGAGGACAGCTGTCTTAGTTTCATTTCTGCTGTTGTTACAAAATGCCCTGACCAAAAAAAAAAAAACAAAACTTAGAGAAGGCTGGGTTTATTTTAGCTCATGATCCCAGTTATCGTCCAAGAGTGTGGGGGACGTCAAGGCACGAGCTTGACGCAGCTGGTCACACCCATAGTCAACAACATAGAAAGAATAGAGCATACATGCTTTCTTGTGCTTAGCGCCTCTTCTACACGTTTGTAGTCTAGGGCCCAAGGCCAGGGAACGGGGCTGCCCACAGTGAGTGGGCCTACCCATAGCAATTAGTGTAATCAAGGTAATTCCCCGCACATATGCCTACAACTCAACTTGATCTAGGCAATCCTTTATTGAAACTCTCTTCCCAGGTGATCCTAGACTGTGTCCAGTTAATAATTTAAGTGTGGATGGAAACGATTGTAAGGGCCAGAGGCAGTGGGTAACTATAAGGAAGCTGTCTTCTAGACAAAACGGATGATAGTACCGTCGAAGCAGTCGTGACAGCTCACAGAGCTAGCTGTGCAAGCTCAGCTAGGAGAAACCCCAGCATGGAAGGGGGAGGTAGGCATGAAGTCCAGTTCCTAATCAAGGAACTATTGGCAATTAAGAGCTGCTGGAGGAGGAGGAAAAGGAAGATGAGAAGGGGAGAAAGAGAGAGAGGGAGAGAGAGAGAGAGAGAGAGAGAGAGAGAGAGAGAGAGAGAGAGAGACTCAGTTCTCTGTAAGTATATTGTCCCTGATAGGTCGACCAACCCTCAGGAGATGATCATACCCCAAGAGGGTAGCACAAATTGGACTTGATGTTTTGGATTTTTTTTTTTTAAAAAAAAAAAAACAGGATGCAATGTTGGGGGGGTGGATAGGGAAGATGTGGGTGGGTCTTGAGAAAAGCTGGAGTTTGGGGGAGTAGGAGAATATGATCAAAATATATTGTATAATAGTCTTAAGGAATTAATTAAAAAAGAAATATCAGGTAGAAAATCTGAAAGAAAAAATACTAAGCATTCCAACAGTGAGGCTATCTGCTTGCTAGTAAGGAGGAATTACTTGACCCTCTCCCAAATAAGGTAGTGCCTTCACTGGAAAGCTCTGCTAGACACTGAAGGCCCCTCAAGCCATGTCAAGCCTTCAAGACACAGATTGGGAAGCTCCCTTCAGACTGAGCTGTATGCCACTGACATGATTGAGATCTGATTGGGGTCACAAGGCTGAGGTTAGTGAGCTCACTACTGTATCACTGGGGACCCAGAGCAACCAGAGAATGAACAGAGCTGGAAAATGCCCATGTGAATGGCCTAATAACTCAACACGAGCCCGAACTCTGGGATCCCTATAACTGGAACACAGAGAATGAGTTAGAAAGTTGGCCCTGGAGCCGTGAGATGAAGGCAGGTGGGCAGAGCAGAGCAGGTCTGAAGAGGTATGAGATCAGAGTGTGGCTGTGGGGATGGAATGAGTCACTGGAGAGAAAACTTTGCCTGTGGTCTGTCTGCACTGCAGCAGATGGGGCCGGGGGCCCAGGCTGGGCAGGGAGGCGCAGAAGGCATATTTTAAGGTATAGAATCGATACTGCATCTGTCCCTTTTAAATTCAGTTCATTCTTCTAATAAATCAAGCGGAGCTTGGGTGCAGGCTTGTCATTCTGAAAAAGGCCTGTGGCTCATCAGTTTCCATAGCACACTGGTGCTTTCAGGGGAACGTAATTACTGAACCCAGAGAGGCCCGGGGCACTTTTTAACATCTGTACACACCTGGCTGTCTCGATGATCTTTAAAAACTCCTCGGAATTTAGAAAGGAGCCACTAATAAGACAATGCATTATTGCTCGTCATTTAGCAGGTGTGAGCATGTCAATAGTGTGTGTGCCTTCCACAGGGCTGCCGCTCTGTCTGCCATGTTACCTGTGAGTTTCAGCACCAAGGATAGTACCCTGCACATCCTCTGGAAACACCAGTGTTTATTTATATTTATTTGTTCTGAGATAGACTCTCACGTACCTATCTCTAAAAAAATATTTTTTAAGAAATGAAATTCTGCCTACTATGAGTACAAATCTAGAGGGACAAGAGAAGTATATTTCCTTATATCCACTGGGAAACATTGTTTCCAATTCTGAAAGACAAAGCTTGGCTTGGAGAAAGGAATCAAGATTCAGCTCCGGACTATACCTTCAGCTTAAACACTTTATCTTTGTGATCTTGGTTGGCCTCATTTTGTGCTTTGGGTGTTGGTAGAAATCATGAGCTCTTTTTTTCAGGAGTGGGGAAAATAATTTGAGGAACTGTCTCATAAAGTAGCTAGCCCCATGCATAGCAAGCCCTCGGAATAGTGGAAGCTCTTTTGGTGGGGGCTGTCCATATGCTTCCAGGAAATATTACTGCATGTAGCAGGTGACTCAGATGGACTGTGGACTCTCCAGTCCTGGTACTGGAGCTATCACGTGACAGTATTCCCATCTGTCTAAAACAGAAAGAACAAACTGAGCAGCGGAGTTAAGCTTCTCATGGAGCCAGGTTATTTAAATTTAAAGGACAATGGCTGACACTTTTGAGACATTCACCCCCCCCCCCTTTTTTTTTTTTTTACATTTTTAGGTGTTAAAATTCCAGGTTTCATGATACTGACATTAAAACACAGGGTTTAGAAATATATTTTTTGTTTGAAAAAAATGAAAGTGGTTCAGCTTTAGTTCTCAGTTATTATGGATCAACATTGGCAGAAAAAAAGTTCCATATGTGAAATGCCATTCCCTGGTAGTCACTGACCTTTCTCGCTAATATTTTCATATGCTGGGGAGAAGCCGAGGAGGGAGGGGATTCATCCCCCTGAACCTAGAAAAGGTCCCCTAAAGTAGTATGGAGAACTTGAGCACAACCTTTAAACATCATGGTGTTTTTGATGGACAAGAAAGTGTGGCTTATTTAAAAAGGACAGTGGGAGGGAAGACTTTTTAGGCACCCATGAACGAGGTGCAATGTGAAATTTAACCAGGGAGTTGGGTCATGGAAAAGCAAATGAGGAGAAGAAAGCCCCATGAGATATTTTATCCGGGACTTGTTGTCTTGAAAATAGGGTTGAAGAGGGAAACAGCTTCATTTATAAAATTCCTATGATCATCTCTAATACTCACTACCAGCCTGGAACTATTCCCCTCAATTTATACACGAGGCGACTGAAGCTCAGAGGGATTAAAAAAAAAAAAAAAAACGGGGTCAGGGGTAATAGAACTTCTAAGTACCAGAGCCAAGCGTGTAGCAAGGATGCTAAGATACAAGAAGTTTTAAGAAGTGCAAATGAAATTCGATGGGAAACAGTACAGCAAATCCCACTTAGTGAAATGTTAGGCAGAGCTCTCAGGAGAGCAGGTGCTCAGGTGGGAGGTAAAGGATTCGCTTTTCCATCTCAGGAAAGGAAAGTGATTTGAGGTGGTGGGTCCCAGATGTGTCTTCAGCAGTGCCCAGTGAGTCAGAGGACCAAGGGTATATCAATTTCCTGAACCCAGGCGTGGCTTTGCCCAACAAGCTTGGTGGTATCTGCTCAAATATCTTTTGTAGGTTTCTGGAGATATATACATCTGGAGTAAATTCTCTCTCTCTCTCTCTCTCTCTCTCTCTCTCTCTCTCTCTCTCTCTCCCTCCCTCCCTCCCTCCCTCCCTCCCTCTTATTCCCCCTCCCTCTTTCCCTCCTTCCCCTCTCTACTTCCCTCTCCTCTTCTGTGTTTAAGTTTGTGTGAGTGTGAGTGTTGCACAGAACAACATGTACATACATGTGTGCATAGAGCCAAGTTGAACTATGACTCTAGTTTTCACTCTGCCTGTTTTAGGGATATCAATCAATCAATCACTTAAACAATCAACCAGCCAGTCAATCAATCACTCATGTTTCATAGACACAGAATAGCCTGAGTAGATGAATATATGACAGCCATTAGGTCCCCTCTTCTCCCTGTGACCTCTGGATGTTGGCACATGGGATACATGTGCCAGTATCCCATGAAGAGCTTGTGAATTAGATCCTCACAGTCAGCAAGACTGGGGTAGGCTGATGAAGGCCATATAGTAACAGTTCCTTAGGACTTTTAGTGCAAATGGTATCTTGACCAAACTCAGGGCAGCTTTGAGGTTGCTCCTCCTCCTGGTGCTATGCCAGCATTCATCAAGAGACCACCAGGGGGTTGCTGAGCAAAACTTCCCTAGTTGCATAGAACTTAGACCATGTTCTTGGTTTTTTTTCCCCCCTCACACTGTGGGTGAGAGGATCTTCAATGAACAGGGCTGAAGAGAGCATGGATCTTCCAGCTGATTCTGAATAAAAGCCCATCAAAGCTGTTAGTCAACTTTGCTCCATCACTAGAATGCAGCTGTGCATTTGAAGGAGACCTGGGCTAGGAGCACAGGACCCTGCCTCACTGCTGATTCATTCAGTGATCCTCAGCAGAACTTCCCCATTGCTACAGTCCAGTATCCATGTCAGAAAACTGGAGGACTAGGAGCCTCTGGATTCTAAGGTGCTCTGAGTCTATGATGTCATCATTAACTCTTCCAATTCCCACTTTCTCTGAGGTGTAAACCCTTCCCTGCTCTCCCAGTGTACCACAGGGATCACCCATTTTTCTCTCCTATCAAGTGGACTCATTTGCAAAGAGAAGACTAAAGAGACTTGCTCAAGGTTCCAGCTGGGAAAATGACCATGTGGGGTTTCTGGGATCAGATTGTTAGCATCCAGTTTAATTTTTTCTCATCCACTGGGGTGCAGGTAAGGATGTTCTGAGTGCCAAGAGAGTGGCATTGGAGTCACATGTGACCGAGAGATAAGGGGGCACATGGTCACTATGCTACAAAAATTCAGGAGCATGGTTGACATGCTAATTATGTGACCAGGGCCCCCTGTGTTGTGTGGCAAACAACTTGAGAGGTCTTTGTGGTATCCCTAGAAGTGCATATAGGCTTAGAGGTGTATCCTTCTCCTTTGAGGTGGCTGTTAACGGTAGCATTAGGGACCATCTTTATAAGTGTTAGGTGGGAAGCTCAACGAAATCTTTGGCTTGTCTTCCCTGGAAGTAATGAACAGCATCACTTGGACTCAGTGTAGAAGTCATCAGCTCAGAAGCCCATGCACTTAGGGAGGAATACGTCTTCCATATCTTACCCTACATGCAAGAGTTGGAGATCTCCATGGAGACTCTGATGAAGCAGAAGATGCTTTCGAGTTCTACACGGACCAGGGCCTCCTAGGAAGGACAGCCTCCTCTGTCGCTCTCACAAATAGATGCCGTTTTCTCTACTATGCCATGCTTGCTGAACTTGACAAGCAAAAGCGAGGTGAACAAGTCCTAATAACAATTTGTGCATGTAGGGGTTCAATTATGCACCCTACGGGGCTCTCTTGGCTCTCTGTGGTTTCAGCCCTGTGACATTTTAAACCAACTACTTAGGAATCAACTGTGTGTTAGATTTTGAGAAACAAAAATGCCCAAGGCCTTTCTTATAAGGACTTGAGATGTCTTTGGGAAAGCTCTCAGAAAGCGTGATTCTCAAGGGGCATGGATTTATTTTGATGGGCATGGGGTCTCTGTGGGAGAGGCACTTATTTCCTGGGGAGTCTGAGAGTCAGGGGAAGATTTTCAAAATGAGAAGGAGTTTGAAGGGGAAAAGGGAAAGGGTAAGAACTGCCATTCTGGGAAGACAGTGAGGACAGCAAGGGCGAAGACTCTGGGACAGGGGAGCTAAGTGATTGGGACACGCTGGTGACCCCCATGGTTGAGACGGAAATACATGGGCCAGGTCCTAGCAGAGGGGACAGAGGTGACTAGAGAGCCAGGGCTGCAAAGTGCTGAGGACTTCCAACCTGAAACCCATGGGGAGCTGTTGATTTATTCTCATTAGGAAAGTGACCTGATCAGAGCTGCATCTTCGAGCTGTCACACTGATGGAAGATAGAACTGACCCAGGGGAGGAACGTGCAACCGTGGAGGGATTACAAGAGGGCAGGGGAGGCATGTGGAGGCCCCATCAATCTTCTGGCATAGTGCCCTTAGCTTGCCCCTGGGCAGGAAAGCTGCCTCCAGTCTCCTTAACCCAGGCTGGCCCCTGAGAAACTCCTATTCCCCAGGGCGAAGCAGGCTTCCTCAGCAGTACATGGGAGGAAAGTTTAGGGGACTGTTTGAGATCTGATCTGGAGCCTCGGGGTCCTAGGAATAGATAGCCCTTTCTTGCAGTGGCTGAATGGAGGAGAGTGCCCTTGGATTCTTTCTTCCAGGACTAAGTAAGGCCTTCCATTTATAGAGTACTGGGGGCTACTCTGTGCTGCTCCCTCTATTTCTATGGCAATATTACTCCTTTCTTTCCTTATTGCTGTCTCTCAGATGGTTTCCCAGCACCTCCAGGGATGCTAGAGAAGGGAGCTAATTGCCTTCCTATAAATACTAGCTGGAATGAGCTCCCTCCCGGGGCTCCGAGACCTGGCTTTCCTTTCTCATTGCCTCTGTGGTGGGTGGGCAGTAGTGGGTGGGTGTAATCTACAACAGCAATTCACCAAGATGTTTAATAGTTTCTTCAGGGCCTCTCAGGCTCAGCTGCGCCTTCCTTTACCCAATTAGCGGGGGAGTGGGAAGAGAGCTAAATGCCAGGCACAGTGCTAGGCTCTAGGAATATGGGGGTAAATCTAAACCACTATCAGGGATCTCATGAAGTAGAGATAAAGACAGATCTACAGCCAAGTCACAGTGGATCATATATGATCTGGTGAAAAGGAAGAACCCTGGGTCTGCCTAGAGCAGGAATGGAGGATTTCACAAGGTAGGGAAAAGAAGGACAATGGACAGAGACCAGTTTAGGGCAGTTTTGACAGAAGCACAGGAATAAGAAGTGCTACCAGAGCTAGCTAGAGCTGTCCCTACGTGACTCTGGCCCAGATGTCTTGGGAGGAGTGGAACAGGCAAAGAAAGCGCAGTGGCACCTCAGAGTCGAGGAACTTGCTGTCCTGTGGTTGTTGGGAGTAACAGGAGGCTCTTGAGCTGTGATGTGGTCTCATCAGAAACTGCTTAGGGAAGGCCACTCCAGAGGGAGGTTGGGACTGCCCTCCCTCTGGTCAGTTAGCCTCATTAGCTCAAACAGTCTGACTTCTTGGGGGTTGGAGCTCAGAGGGAGGTGAGAGCATTGAACAAGGAATTACAATGAGGACACAATTAACATCTCACAAACAGAACAGAAACGCAAACACCTCGCTGAAGAGTAGAATTATGCACAAGGGGGAGGGGGGAAATCTTCCTCTAATAGCTCTCCGACTTTCATTAGTTCTGACAGTGAAGGCTGCATCGTCCTGTGTTCCATGGCAACTGTTTCCAGGAAGAGCAGCCCGGAGGAGGCAGGCTCTGAGACTTTCAATCAGTCTGGAAGCTTAGCCAGACAAAACGTCTTGTCGCTAGCTTTGCAGCCTCCTTGGGCACAGAAGGGAAAGGGAATGACGTTGGCAAACACTCAGAGAGGTTATCTGAAGAAAGAGACATCCTTCTGAGGATGCATTCTAGGAGAAGGACCCAGGACCAGCGCTTCCTGCTTCCTGAAAATCAGGTTCTGTGGCTAACACAGACTCTGGAGGCAGGTCAAGCAAGGCTACAGGCTATGGGGGTCTTCTCCAGTCCTCTGGTAATTATTTAGATATCTCTCCACAGTAAACCCTCCTGGAATAACTGAGCTGGAAAATCAGGAGATTCTGTGGCGAGGCCCGAGCTGGATCTAAATTGCAAATGTCCCCCACTTGCTAAGCTATCCCAAGCAGCTTGTGTCTTTTCTCTGGGGTTCACTGAGCGTCCCTTAAGCCCTAGGAGGATAACCAAGACAGCTTCTAGGAAGGCCTAGTTCCAGAATCATCTCTTAGTAGGTAGGTGTGGATCTTCTGCCCTCTTGTTCTGCTCCTATGGTCAGAGTCTGATTAAATGAAACAGATACATGGTCTAGCATCTAGAGATTTGACGTTTCAGCTTTCCAGACAGGCCCCTGTAGTAGCACTGCCTACTCTCTGCACTTTTTCTTCCTTACCTCAATGCCCTCCTAATGATTCCTGCGTCATTGACTATATAGCACAAGGATGTTGTACGGGAATGGAGGGAATAAGCGACTTAGCTCTGTCTCTCTGCAAGTTAGAGAGTTCAGTGTCCTTAGGACTCTGATCCTATGTCAGACAAAATGGTTGGGATTTGTACCAGGGACAATACATACTAGGTTGGTTGGCCACATGGGATGGCACTCATAGGCAGTACAACCCCGCAGGGCTCTGTTCTTCATCACAGCAAATCTGTACGAATGGCCTACTGTATTAAGAAATTCTGTGGCTTACACAGAAACCCCTTTCTCATGAGCTTGCTGGCAAGAAGAGGGAGACGGTCATAAACCACAGACACGATGCAGGGTAGAGACGAAGCAGGATACGTTGCAGCCATGGACAAAGGAAAAGGAGAGGGAGGAAAGAGGACTGAATGCCAGTCAGAGGAGGGCTGTGATTTCAAACTGGTGTGGGCAGGAGGCCTTGGGAGAGGGCTGCATCCCAGCAGGCTGGAATTGGTCAATGTCTGGATAGAGTCTTTCAGGCAAAAGGGACTTGGTGCAAAGGCTCTGATGGGGTATGATAGGCAGGCTCAAGGGATGGCAGGGGAGCAAGGTGGGTGCCACCCTGCAGGTGTCCAGGCTGAGTGGATTGCCGTCATTTTTCTCCATGTGGTGCTGTGTTAATTGTCAAGTATTAGGAAGGGGCTCCTTTCTTCTCCTTGGAATCAATCACAGTCAAATAGTTTCTTAAAAGTTATCACTTAAATGAAGTCTTTTAAACTTAAAAAAGCACCCGAAATTCGTCAACGGAGTCTTATGCCAGCAGAGAAACTGAGCCTCAGAAAGGGTCAATTACTTGTTTAAGACCACTTAGATAGTAGAAGAGATGGAATTCATACCCAGGACTTTTGAAAAGGAATCTGCACCCCAGGGCTCTGGTTCTGGGAGGTCCTGGGGGTTGAACCCAAGGTTTGTGATATAGAGTTCACTTGGGGGTACCATCTGACTGGACCCCTTAGATTCCTCTCATCCCTGCTCTCCCAAACCTCTTACATGGCCATGAAGCTGCCATCTCTGTGAACATGGCTGCTTCCAGCTCGACTTCAGTCTCTTTTATAAACCCACACACGGACAACTAAGCCACAATGCATCCTTTATCCTTCTACAACCCTCAGAGCTATGCTGCCCTAAAACAGGTCGCCCGCCTACCCGAGCCAGTGTCTCTTGCTTCCTGCCTGCTAATGGAAGTTACTCACTCAGGGCTTAGGATGGACTTCAGTAACATAAAGTGTATCTTGTATCAGTGTCTGACATAGGCAAGGTGGTCAATGAAAGTTTATTGAGTAAATAAATCAGGATAGTGTTTGCGGAAGTATATATCCATGGACCTGTTTAGCCTATCTGTAAAGAAAAAAATCCTAAAATGTAATAATCAATGGTATGAGCTTTGCAATAAAGAAAATTCAGGTTCAAGGCACATGAAAAAAAATCTGTCCTTGTTAAAGGATAAGAAATAGTTGGTAGGATCACTGGAATTAAGTTGCATACAGTGATCAACAGTACAGTACCCTTGGGATGGGCTCTGGGGAATCATAGGCAGTGACTCTCCCACTTTAGTGGGGATACCACATCCCCAGAAGGGCTTGATGAGTCAATTTGTCAGCTCCCCCCACCTGCCCCACCATCAGCTTCCCATTCGAGGCTTCTGGCTGCATCTCTTAATGAGTTCTGAGGTGATGCGGATTCTGCTTGCTGGGAGGTGAAAAAGCCAGTGTCTTCGAACAAGATGAGGTCTGTGCAAAGAGAAGAGACAGAAGACCGGCAGGCTGGCTGGGAAAACAATCCAGATGGAGACATGTTTTGGGAGCCATACCCAGGAGACAGCCTGTTCCCTAGCCCAAGAAGTCAACTGATGTTTGCACACCTGGGTAGCCAGCTGCTCTCCCTCCAGCTCTGCCCCAGGTGCTGGGACTCACAGTCCGGTAACAAGCTGTGGGAGCTCCTTCCTCTTCCTCTCTCTGTACACGTTTCTTCTAACTGGATAGCTTCTGGCCTCTAGATAGAATGAAGTCCAATAAATTATAAGATGCTAATGAATACAAACAAGAAAACAGAAACCCAGATACATATAAAGCCAAAAACATAATTTCTAGGTTTTGGAAGCCTTCCCAGGATTTCTAAGAGATAGCTGTCATTCTCAGAGCATGAATCCCTATACATGAAAATGTTCCCATGCAAATAAATAGATTCTTTATCTGCTACATAATAAATCCTACAGACTTTCAGCATTCTACAGCCAGGCATTCTGAATCCATATGACTGAGCTCCAATCTTTACAATACAAATCATGAAATACCTAATTTTCCCTACTCCCTAGCTGTGCTTGAGATATGATCAGCTTTTCAAGGGTCCGTGGTGGGGAGCCTGGTTCTCAGTATGTTGTCAATGACATGGTGGGACCTTCAAGAGGCTGAGACTGGTAGACACCTCTTAGACGACTGGGGGAGAGGTGACCTCCAAAGGGGTTGAGATATTTCTCCCAGAAGCTTGGTTATTTGGGTCTGGGGAGGATGTTTGCTGGAAAAGTTGGATCCTGGTTGTTCTCCTTTCTCCTTTGGCTTTCTGTATCAGGACACATTTACTTGTTCTGACATGCACCACGATATGATGAATTCAACCAGACTGCATCGCTCACCAGAACTGAGCCCCCAGACCTTGACCCCCTCAAACTGGAAACTGAATAAACCCTTTTCCTTCTGAAGAAATGCCTACCTCAGGTATTTCACCATGACTAAAGGTTTATAGTTCATTTCCGGACTTGCTGCTCATATTTTTTGCTTCTCAAAGTTCCTACTAGCTGAGTAACCTGGAACTCTTATGAATCATCTAAGATTCTCTGATAAGCTGATAAACAGCTATTTCTACTTTAAATCAGGGTTTGGTAAACTACAGCCTGTAAGCCACACCCAGCCCATGACATGCTTTCGTAAATAAAACTTTATTGGAACAGAGATACCCTTTCATTTCTGCATTGTCTGTGACTGCTTTTCAGGGGGGTAGTCTGATGACAGGTTTAACTAATCGCAACAGACCATGTGGCCTGCAAAGCATTAAATAATTGCACCTTTGCTCTTATATAAAGTCTGGTGTCTTGACTCACTTTCCAGATCAACTGTGGCTGTGACCATGAATGATTGCCAGATCCCACAAAGCCATACCTCTCCCCCGTTCTCCTGAAAAGTCCCCGTTCTTTGTCCATGGCTGCATTCCTTTATTTTCCATATCTGCTTGTCTGCCCCAAGTCCCTGTCTACCGTTCTCTCTTCGCAACCACACAGTCCGGCGCCGGGGAACACAGAGGACCTTCCTTGGAGTCCTTCATTAACTCCTCCAAATGGAAAGCAACCTCCATGTCCAGGAATAGAAAACTGCTGAGAGACTATGGTGTAACCCGGCACATCACTGCGTGACACATGAAATCAATTGCTGGAGAATAGACTGTAGCTTCCCAAAGGTTGCCCATCATAGACAGGGGATGTTTTGAGAAAGGAGCCTAAGAATCTGTTTAAGATAATTCTGCTTCTACAAATAAGTAAATTAATAAATACTCAGAAAAAAATAATTAAAAAGAGCAGGAGGAAATGTACAAAGTTTTTATTCCTCTCTGGGTAGAGGGTTATGGGTGACTTTCATTACGCTATTTTATTAGTTTGTATGTTTTTCATAATAAGAATATATTGCTTTTAGAACCAGGGGAGGGGATCCAAGTTATTAAAACACTAGTGCTGTAGACATAGCTTAGCGGCAGAGGCTGGCCAACATGTGTGAGGCCCTAGCTTCCAATCTCAGCCTTGCAGAAACAGTGATCAAAGCCCAGCTGCCAGCCTGGCCACACGTCAACCCTTTGGCCTTGAAAATCCATCTAGACTCAGTTTCCTTATCTGAGAAACAGACGAGAGCATAGCTTTTTTCACTAAGTTGTTGAACTGACCTTTGAAAAAAGATTTATTTGCTTTTGTTTTATGTATGAGCATTTTGCCTGCATGATATATGTACCCTGTATGTGAGTCTGGTGCCCAAGAAGACCAAACAAAGGCACCAGAGCCATAGACAGTTGTGAGTCACCACACAGATGCTGGGAACCAAACCTGGATCCTCTGCAAGAACAGCAAGTGCTCTTAACCACCGGGCCTTCTCACCAGCCCCTAATGGAACTTTAAGAACAGACCAGTTTACTGCAAAACGTCCTTCTCTGAAGCAGGCTGCTCCAGCAGCCAGACCTTAGTGGGGATAGGGAAGCTGCAGGGAGAAGGCCACAGAAACCCCATCGGCTCTGGAGGAAAGAACCACTGTTGGATAAAAACAGTGGGGCTGAGGCTTAGAATGTTCAGAGGTAGCAAGGGCTTCCACCACGTGGTGCCAGGCACTCATCCCAGAAAGGAGACCACTCTGGAAGGCCACAGCTTCATCTCTCTATCATGCACAGAGGCTCTTTGTGTTTTACTTTAGCCCAGAACTCACTGTGCCCAGAGGGAGTGGCTGCCCTGTCTTTTCCAACACTCCATCTTCCTACCCTGTCTTGCTTTCTCACTGCTTCCGGGCAGCCTGGTGATGACCACTCCTTTCCTTTCCCCTCAAGAGGCCCACCTTGGTCCCTCTGCAGATTTTTGTCTTCCTTGCCAGAATCTTTCTTGTTTCTCTCTGCCCGACTGACTTGCTAACACAGTATCTTTGCTGGAGATGACGAACAACGACTCTTATCTGCTCTCCTCCTCTCTTCTTTCCCCTCTTCTTTTGCAGGTACCCTTACTATTTTTCCTTATCATCCATATAAGTGAGGTGAGGGAAGGGGGTGAGGGAGGCCAGTTCAGGAGCTGGTGAAATGACTTTAGGAAGTATTGACCAAAACGAAAAGATATGGGACTGCCGGAACACAAATAGCTCTACGCAGTTTAAACATGGTGAGGGTGATGCATAGAAAGGGCTATAACGTCTCCTAAGGGTCTGTATTGGCAAAAGAAAATGCCTAGGAATATGGGGCTGTGTGCTATTGGATAGATCTGAATGCCTGGATGCATTGCTATCTACCATACCCTTTCTTATTCACCGCCCTTTTCTGAACACCATCTAGGAATGTGATAGGATTCGGACAATTACAGGTCATTGTGTAAGGTGATTTACATGCAATCCGGAGAGGTCAAACAGATGCCTACTGACTTCTTAACTTCTGAGAAACCTGGAACTGCTGCAGAACTTGGGGTTTCAGGGAATCCGTTGAAGCGCAGACCATGGCTTTGGAGGGAGCAGCAGGGATGATATCAGCCCTTTAACTGCATTGTTTCAAGGGAGTGACAGATTCTGTCTTCATGATGCTATGTCACAGTCTCTGTGATCAGAGTCCCCAGTACAGGAAGGTGCTTCTGAAGCAAGGTAGGCGTGGGAGATTTCCCAGGAAGCATGCATAAGAGGAAACTGGAATTTGCTAACAGTACGAACCTTCTTGGTTTTAGACTGATGAGGGAATGATGGCCAGAGATGCTGTTCTTCCTCACCTTTGTCTTGTGTGGTAGGGGTAGGGATGAGAGGCCAGCAGCCCTTGTAGGTAGCAGGAGCCACATTGCATCTCTGTATCTTCCCCAGATCTTGCTGTCTCGGGAGACTCAGCTTCTTCACAATGTAGCTATGGAGATTTTAATTTCTGACTTCTGACTTATCCTTTCCTTCTGGACAGGGTGGGCTTATTTCCTTTTAGTTTCTGGAAGGTACTATAACATACCCATAACCCAAGAAGGAAGAAAAATTGCTCATCTGAATGGATAGAGGGTTGAAAGATCTTACATCTTTCACAGGACATGTAAGTTCCCCTCACAGGCTCAAGGTGTGTCAGGCAGCTTCCCACATGCCCCTCTGGGGACACAAAGAAGCAGAAAGGCAAAGTCTTTGCTCTTGAAAGGCCAATGGTGCAAAGTCAAGGAGTGATGAACATTATTACAACGATACCAGCACCCAGGCAGTGGCTGTTGGGCAATGAATCTTCAAGACACCTTCCAGTGTTCCTTCTTCATTGTGCAGTGAAGGACCATGGAGAGTTGGCATATTGCCTGAAGACACAGGGATATTTTATGATGGATCTGGGATTGGAAACTACCTCTCCTGGCTTCTAGAAACCTGTTCTCTGGCTTCAGAATAAGCTCATGGAAACTGTAGCAGGTTACCCAAGCAGGAAAGGCAAGTGCCCCTTTTTTTGCCTGAGAAGTTTATGGAATCTTCCCTTTTTGCATTGCAGGAAATCCCTCAGTCCAGGTGAATCCAGATGGTTGCTCCGGGAGCTTTTCCAGTCTTCCCTGTATTCCTCCCTCACTGTACTCTGACTTGGTACCTTCCCACCAAGCCCACAGAGTCACAGAAAGGGCAGACGGGAGAACCCTGAGAAACCGTGGGGCCATTCCTCACCCTTCCTACTGCAGATAAATACTGTACCATTCCCCAAACTGCCTAAAGGGAAAGGTGACTACAAATCCACCCCCTATACGGCCCACTGGGCCAACATCTACCCCTGACTGTGTTTGTCTTTTGGAAACAGAAATAAATGTAATGAGTTGCAAAGGCAAGCAATTCGTGTAGATTATTAAAGAAATTAAACAATAGGATGTTGTTAATCAGTTAAAAAGTAGAATATCTTCAAGTACATTGGCCTCACCTCACAACTAGGTCCTTATCCTTGGAAATAACTTGATCTATCTACCTGTCTACCGTTCGTGTATCCATCTGTCATCTGTCCATCTCAACATGCCTGCATGGTGTTGTTTATTAGATATGCATGGTAGTAAAATCTGATCATGGGAGTGGCATTACTTTGCAATCAACATTTTTCTTTAACAATACATCATGAGCATCTTTCCTCATTAGCTCTTGAGCGATTACCCCATCCTTCATAATGGTAGCACATTATCCTATTGTGTGATGTCCCCTAATTTATTTAATCATCCCTATTTTTAAAGACAACTGGGTTCTTTCCATTTCTTAGAATTTTAAATGAAGCGTTTGAACACTGTCAATAATCTCCTTCATATGCTTTTTTAGAAATAAAGTATTGGATTGAAGTCTCCATCCTTACAATTGTCATGCAATGTGCTCTCTGGGAGGCTATCTGATGTACGCTCCATGACAGTCTCAGAGACTACTAATTGCCCACATGTTCATTAGTCATGGGTATAAATCATTTGCCAAGCCAACGGATAAGAAATGAATCCGTTGCATTTTAAAAGTTGCTCTGTTTTATTTTTCAGTGAAGATTTGAATCTTTCTCATGTGTCTCTTGGCTATTTTAAGTTCTGCTTCATCCATGTGCTTGTGTGTGCCCTGGCCTCAGCATACATGCACACCATAATGTAGAGCTTCATGGAGTAAGTTGTGTCCTGCCCCAGTGCGTAGCCTACCAAGGAAGCCTTTATCAGTTGTCTGCTCTGTGCTGGATGGGAGCTTGCAAGGTTTTAGGCACAAAGACACAGCACACAATGTTCCCACTCTGAAAGGTTTTTAAAGAGACAAACATAACCCACTAGAAGACATGAATGACGTGGCTAGCCACTGAAGAGCCTGAGGGCAGCAGGGGCCCACCTTTCGGCTCTAAATTGAGACGAGATGCTGTGAGGTCATTTTAGTTCTCTGTTATTAAATGTTAGAAGTGCTGTTCCCGAGCTGAACCCAGATAATAAACAGTCTTATCTATACCAATGAATTGAAGGCACCGATCACTATTTTCTCTGCGGTCTTGCTTACCTTGAATGCCAAGTTCTCTGGAAACATTAGCAGTGACTCACGTCTCCAACTGTGATTCCTCCAAGGTCATCTCCTGGACATGTAGAGTTCTACAGAACACTGCATTGACAATGGATACCCTGAGTAGAGAAGTCCCCACAGGTCACGAGTCTATGGCGCAACTGTAATTAGGATGGGTAATATTGGAAGATACCAGAGGAATGGTGACATCTGCGATTCCTGTCCGTGAAGCAGTTGCAGGCTAGACTGTCTTTGGGGAGATGTTGTGGTGTATCCCATAGAAGAATGTCCGCTGTCCAGCAGAGGTGGCTGCCTATCACATTTGCCTCCATCAGTGCGTTACAGTCCAAGCTAAATGTCACAGTCACCCAGAGAACTTCAAAAAGCTTGAATTCTAAGGGCCCATCCTTAGGCATCCTGATTCAAGTGGCTAGGAAGTATGTTCAAATGACCAGGTCTTATAAAATTCTACCAAGAAACTCTAGCGTGAAGCCAGAGCCAGGAACCACTGACCTGAACACATCATGGGGGAGATTTTTATAGAGACTAACTATAGGATTATTGACTCTGGGATTTAGGAGTCTTGTCTGTGTCTTGTCACAGTTTTGTCTGTGATTTCTTTCTCTTTCCTTTTTTAAATGAATGTTTTGTTTGTTTGTGCACTACATGTGGGCCTAGCGATCAGAGAGGCTATGCAAGGGCATCAGATCTCTTGGAACTGGAGTTACAGATGGCCATGAACCACCATGTGCATGCTGGGAATGATACCCAGGTCCTCTAGAAGAGCAGCTAGAACTCTTAACTGCGGGGCCACTTTCCCAGTCCCTCTCTGGTTTCCTGTCTTTTTAAAATCCTTTGAAGGTAGGGACTTGGAAGTCAGATTTGATATTTTTACTTCAAGACACTCTCGGAGGTCATGTGGGCAGCAGGGTCAGTCTTAAAAATGTATAATCTAGGCTCAGACTCCTTGGACTGTGTAATCTAAGCTATGAAGGAGCATAGAGAAGGCGCTTAACCTCTGGGGGCCTCCCACTTAGAACCGTGAGTGGCTCTAACACTATTACAAAGGTGTCGGCAAATTAAATGAGTTTCATGAATTCAGAGCTCTTGGCGGTGGCAGGTAGTGGTAAGTACTCCATATGCATTATTCTCCATCTGAGAGAAGATTTTTCCAGAGTCAAGTACTTCTCTTCTGAATCGCTAGTCTACACCACTCTCTTCTCATCCCTCATATCAGTGACTGAACTTTGCCTGGTCTCTGAAATCTTTTCACTTGCCTAGTTTCGCCCTTCTCAGAGTGCACTGAGCATGGATATCAGTAAAAACCTTTGGCATGCCACTGGCCTGACTGGCAAGGGTCACCCTGGGTAGCCTACAGAACAGCCCCTCAGAGGGCTTTGCTTTGGGAGCAGTGCAGAGGGAAGTGTGTGGGCTTTGGAAAGATGGAGGAAAGATTTTGACTCTTGGAGCTGAATCTGCTGGTGGTATAAACTTGGGCAAAACCCTTCGAACTACTGAACCACACTTTTCTCTTTTGTGAGTTGGAGATTATTGTACTTACTTTGGGAACTTTTGAGAGAGAACGGGAAATCATGTGTCTTCATCACCTGTAGCAATTAAGTAAGGCAGGTGTCCTTAAGAGAAAACGTCTCTAATAAGTCACCTCCAACGTGTCCTTTCCTCTGGCTGTAGCTGAAACCTTCAGGGTTCGGGAGGGAGAGAGAAGTTAAGCATGCCCCAAAGTATTCCTGTCTGTCATCTTTGTAACACCAGCTAACACGTTTATAAACATTCCTGTCTGCTGCGTTTCCTTCTTGAACTCTGACCTTAAACCAAGCATGTCCATCAATGTACAACTCAAACTGAGTGTTCTTGGAAATAAGCCCACCCCAAAAGTCTTTCCCATGTGGACATTTAGGGGATCTTGAACAAAATCACCATACTTCTTTGTTCACAGAGGGCATTGATTTCAAATATCTCCTGGGCTCAATTTACCTGTTTTTTTTTTTTCGGGGGCGGGGGGTGTTCTTCTATAAGCAAATGGGAGAAAAATCTTAATAATCACCCCGGGTTTCACAGAGGCATCTGGTCTAGAAGGAGAAAGTAAAAGAAGGCAGTTTTGAGGTCACACTCCCAGGACCCACTGCCCCCCGCCCCCCCGAATAGAACTACTGGTGTTTCAGGGATGAGGCCTCAGCCAAGGACTTAGATTAAGAACATACTTCATCTATGAAGCTTTCTCTCCAGGTCACAGTGGATTCCCCAAAGCAAGAAGGTTTCCTCAGACAGGAAACAAGTAAAAAGATCAGGCTCTGAAAGCAGGCTCGGTTTCTTCATCTACAACATGGGTTTAATCCACACATGTCAGCCTAGGGAGTGGGACAACTCAGTAGAATGACACCCGTGTCGGCCCAATGTAAACTCCGTGGGGCTATGCCACTTGGGACCCCTAGAGTCCTGAAGTCTTAGGAATAAATCTTATATAGGCAATCTCAAGAAGTCTACATTCTAGCAGATGACAAGAAATTAAAAAAAAAAAACTGGAAAAGAAATGGAAAGAGATGAAAAGGAAAAAAATCTTTTAGATAGGAAACTCAGGCCAATCTTCCTAGCCAAGGAAGTATAGGCTCAGGCAAATTCTATTTATTTATTTATTTATTTATTTATACCAATCTTTTCTTATTTTACATACTAATCCCAGTTCCCACTCTCTCCCCTCTCCCTGCTCCCCCACCTTCCACCCACCACACCTCCCCACCCACTTCTCAGAGAGGATAAGGCTTCCCATGGGAAGTCAACAAAGTCTAACACATTGCTTTGAGGCAGGACCAAAGTCCTCCCCACTATTTCTAGGCTGAGAAAGGTATCCCTCCAAAGAGAATGGGGGATTAGTTCATTCACTGGGGATAAATGCCGGTCTCACTGCCAGTAGCCCCCAGACTGCCCCAGCCATGGAGCTGTCACCCACAATTAGAGGCCCTACTTTGGTCCTACGCTGGTTTCCCTGCCGTCAGTCCGGAATCAGTGAGCTCCCATTAGCTCAGGTCAGCTGTTTCAGTGGGTTTCCCCATCACGGTCTTGACCCCTCTGCTCATATTATCACTCCTCCCTCCTTCGACTGGACTTTGGTAGCGAATTTTTAAAAGTAGGATTCTGCTGTTTGTATGGGCAGAATGTGCACACACACCTGTGTGTGAGAAAAAGCCCACACCACTTTCCCAAGAGGATTGTCATGAGTACTAGCACATGGGATGGGAGCAGAAAGCCAAGCTTCCTGGAGTGGAACTGCAGAAAGAACGCAGGCGGCGGTGTCAGACTTCCAGCCTCAGCAGCAACATTTTCAAAGTAGTGTGTAGCAAGGCTCCTGTTTCCTGCCCCCACCTTTGCACGTCCCTACTCTGACCAGCCGTGTAATTGCCAGATTTTGTCAGTTCTCATTTCCAAGTATCTGAAAACGTTGCCCTCCGCTCTGCACGCTGTCAGGCACTAACCTGTATCCTGTCTTGCCTCCTAACCCTCACCGCTGATGTGAGGCTTGCCTTCTTCTCCACACCTCAAGCTGCCTGCCGACTACATTTCCTCTGTGCTGTGGCTCCCCTTCCTGCATTGGCCCACTGCCACCAAACTCTAAGTACATGTGTGAACCCGCCCCCCCCCCCGTGCTGTGAAAGCTTTTGCAATGACCTCTCTTGCAGCACAGGTAATTCCAGTGAACATCCAGGCCTTGCACACCTCTACGGCTCCAGCCCTGCCTCCCCCTCACACTTACCATCAGCCAGCTTCTCTCTGCCATGCCGGCTTCTCTGCATGCAGTGCCCTTTCCCAGCTTGTCCTCAAGAGATGGCTCTAATTTAATTTTCTTTGAAGGCCGAGTTTAGGTCTTTTCATCCTCCGAGGGGTCTTCCCGGACTTGCCTTGGAATGTTCACAGTAATGGAGCCAACTCTTCCTGAGTCTATTTACATATTTAGGTGAGTCTTAGCAAAGATGGTGTCTATTTGTCTTTACACTTAGATCTAAGGCTGTGGCTCCACATGAGTTAGGAGTCCAAATACAAGCCTGGTGATTAAACAAATGAGCAGCTGAATGCACATATAGTTTTATTCAGAAGAAAACCACTCACCTGTGGTTTCTTTGGGAGAAGAAATAAAGAAGTCAATGATCGCACGTTACTAATCTGTCCAGGTGCGTTGTTGGCGTTTCCCCAGGGATATTTAAATGATTCAGTATTGCATTCAAGTGTGCCATACTTTGGGGCGGGTTTTCACCATATTGGGTTCTTTAACCTCAAGGATGTGAGCGGATCCCAGGTGAAAATGGGACACTCAGACCATCCTAGTTTTTCTGTATCTTGAGAATCGGGTGGGAAGGTCTAAGGCGTTCATGAAGGACCCACAGGGAATGGAATCAGCAGCTACTTTGGAAGAGGCACTGGGATAAGGAAATAAAAGATATGGGGTTGAGAGTTACTGGGTCAAACTATAATTTACTCAGCTGGAGCCTTCCATCTGGATTACAATGCTTGTTTACTTAGGGCAGAGTCTCCGGCCTTTACATTGTTTGGCGCAGGGACATCCACATGGTCAGCAGTGGAAAAGTCTGCACTGCTTGCCATCACCCTGTCACCCCATATGTCTGAAGATGGTGCTTGCTTATCACCCTCCGCACCCATCCTGCCTACCAGTCCTAGGCAAAGGCTCGCGGTTTCTCGGTAGGTATTATATCCCAGTAGGTATTAGAATTGGCCAGAATTGACTCATGATCTACAACCCATTTCCTAGCCATCTTAGTTACTTTTGTTGTTAGAAAACACTATGACCAAAAGCAACGTGGGGAGGCAGAAAAGGGTTTATTTAACCTACTACCAGGCATCACTTCATCCCTGAGGGAACTCGGGCAGGAATCTGAAGCCAGGAATCTGGAGTCAGGAACTGAAGCAGGGGCCTCCAAGGAACAATGTTTACTGGCTCACTCAGCATACTGTCTTATACCACTCGGAACCACCTGCCAAGGGTTGGGACCACCCAGAGTGGACTAGGGCCTCCCACATCAGTCATCAGTCAAGAAAGTGTATGGCAGACTTCCTTGTAGGCCAGGCTGATGGAGGCATTTCTCAACTGAGATCCCCTCTTCCAAAGTGATTCTAGCTTGTGTTAAGTTGACATAAAGCTAATCAGGAAACCACCCTTCTACCAGATCTTGAGGTCTTTATAGCAGGAAGCCTGGATCTGTATGACTGGCCAGCCTTTCCTCTGAGCTCCAGGTTCCATGTGCTTCCTTTACATCTAGGATGTCTCTGCCATTGTGAAATCAAAGTCTGTTGCCCAGTCTGGTCTTGAACTCTCAATCTTCTCTCATGACTTTGCCTCCTGAGTACATGGATTACAGGTGTCTACCACCACCTCCTCACTTTCTCAGTATCAGCAAAAAGGTCCCCAAGTATGTCCCACTGAGTCACCCTAAGTACCCACTAGTCACCCTTGTTTTTTTCTCATTTTCTTACCCCTGCATCTATTGCATCATAAAATCTTATTGATTGTACTGACCAGTGCTGGGCGCCAATCTTCCCCCTCCAGTCATATTCCAGCTCTTCCTTAGCATCTGTCATGGTAACGCTACCTCTGCCATTTCAGTTGCCCCTAAACTCCATTCCCAATGCTTAAAAACATAATTCAATTCCATGCCTAGATATCTACCCAAGAACGACAGAAACATGTGTCTATAGGAATCACCATGTCATATTTATGCAGGTTTACTCATACTTGCCAAGATTGGAAACGACCCAAATATTCATAAAAAAACTAATGGACAAGAATGTTGTACATTAATACAGTATATTATCCGGCTATAATTTAAAAAGGCAAAGTACTGATACACGCAGCACTCACAAATCTCAGATACACTATGCAGAATGAAAGAAGACACAGAATTCGAGTTTGAGTTCTGTAATAAAGCATTTTGACTAAAAGCAACTTAAAGCAGAAACAGTTTGTTTGGTTTATGCTTCCCTGTTACAATACATCACTGATGGATGTCAGGCAGAAACCCAAGACATGAAATTGAGGTAGGGAGGCACCATGGAGGAAGGCTGCTTGCCGGCCCATCCTAGGATCTGTCTTCGGCACATATTTAGTTCCCTGTCTTATACAGCCCAGGGCTACCTGCCTAGGGATGGTGATGCCCACAGTAGGCTGTGCCCTTCTGCATCAATTAACAATTCAGACAGTCCCTCAGAGACCAGTCTGACCCAGGCAACTTCTCAGTTAAGGTTTTCTCTTCTCAGAGTACACTAAGCTGTATCTAGTTAATAAATAAGGCCAACCAGGACACATGGGAAAATAAAATGGTAGGACCACATGGATGTCAGTTTCCAGAACAAGCAAAACCAGCATCAGATAAAAGGGAAGAAGAGCCACTACCTCCAGGGTTGGAGCGGTAGGGAGGAGTTGACAAGGTAGAGACTTGAGGGAACTTTCTGAGAGGAAGGTGTTCTGTGATAGCAACGTGGGCTTCATTTGTCAAAATAGTACAGGCAAGATTAGTTCGTTTCATTGAAGTAAATTTTACCTCAAGAAAGAGAAAAATATAACTGTAAAAAAAATGTATAAACAAGTGGGAGAATAGTGAGTGGGTGGATTTTTTGAATGATGCAAGAACGGTAAGCCGTGAGAAGATGCTGAAGCTTGGAGATGGGCACAGGGAGCTCATTCTACTTTCCTGATGACTCTGGATGCGTTTCCTCCATTTTCCTTAATGCCATTT
The DNA here is from genome assembly GCF_014885135.2 of Alexandromys fortis. Lineage (NCBI taxonomy): Eukaryota > Metazoa > Chordata > Mammalia > Rodentia > Cricetidae > Alexandromys > Alexandromys fortis. The sequence goes on from NW_026068174.1 coordinate 1,140,520, forward strand.
TAAAGTGTAAATCAAACCGTGCCTCTTTGCGCCTTAAATTCATTGAGTGGTTTCCAGCTGCTTATAAAATAAATCTGAACTGTGTGCTGTGGTTGTGCACAATCTGGTTGCTGAGCATGCGTGTTCTCCTCCCCTCTCCTCATCCCTGACTGGGTTCTCATTCTCCTGAGCTATACAAGAAACTCCTCATATGCCAACAGCCCTTCTGATGGGCTTCTCCAGTCTCCACATGGGTGCCTCCTGCAAGCTTTGCAGCCTTTTGGAAGCCTTCCCAATGGGCAAGGTGGAGTCCCTTGCTTGCCTATCTCCTCACTAGGAGATGGAATCTATGAGGACTGGCAAGAGAGTATCTATTAGCGGTCACTTCACATAGAACTCTTCAGGCATCTCACCTTATGGAGCGCTGAGACTAAGCATATTCTTCTGTGCTGTTCTGCCTGGCACCCGGGACCTTTCAAGTCTGAGCTGAGGTAGAGTCAGAGCTGATGTCTTGTAGGGCAAGGTCGGTGCTTTGGCATGTTTGGGGTCCATCTGGGTGAGCGGTGAATGAGGGTGTGTAATCTGAAACTCTGGGAGTCTTCTCAGAGAGGCTGGGAGTGAGAGGAAGAGACCAGGCTGGCTTTAGCGGCGAATCTTTATGCTGCCTGTAATCTTGGGAGGGGCACGTGTTCACCGTGCATTGCCTGGAAAGAGCACTGTAGTACAAGCCAGGACGTATAAATCTCATCCCGGCTCTGCATGATGTTTCACAGTTCTGGGCAAATAACAGCCTCGCTGAGCCTTGTGTCCCTCATGCTTCAGAAGACGTCTTTGACATCAGTGTTTCCCAAATGCAAGAATATTGTGGTTCATTAATGAGCTGAGAGAGGAAAATGAAATACAGACAGGGGAAGGGGAGAATGGGTTCAAACACTTACTACGGCAAGATGACGAGAAGTAGGGGAAGCCATTGGACTAGTCAGCACACGTGTGAGCTGTGAGGAAACAAGGCTGGCGTGTGCTCAAGGCTATTTGCACGTTCTGTAGCATGTTCTGCTATGTGGCACTTACTGCTCTTTACATCCTAGGCAGGGCTGCAGTGCACAGAGTCCCCACAGTCCAAGAAAATGTGCTCAGGTCAGAGTCACTAGCTCTAATTGTTCACAATCCCCTAGGTTGAAATAAGCAAAGGCAAACGCAATGGAGGATGGATGTCTTGTGTGTCCCTTCATCCTTGTCGGTGACAGAGCGAGGAGAGAAGGTGAGCATAGACAGAAGAGGGTACCAATGGCATACACTAGTTCACAACTGTTTTAGATTCATTTGAATCCTTAGGCCTTACCGATGGCCATCTTCCAGCACCAGTGTCTGTGTATGCTTTGGCAGTTAGGGTATGAAGCCAGATGACTTGGGTCTGAACAATCTAAGTTTTCCCACTTCTGTGCCATTTGTCTTTGAACTCACTACTTAATGTCACTGTGGATCAAATGCCTTCTCTTATTTTTACACTACTGTAAAATTAAACACAGCCTGTGACATCACCAGACAGATTACATTGGGGAAACATAGGGGGAAAGCTTTAGTGAGCAGCCTGACATACAGTATGCACTCAGCAAATGTCACCTATTATGAAGATGGGCTGATACTGTGGGATATTACCTAAGTGGAAGCAATCAAGACTCAGATTTTGCATATAATCTTGGAAATCATTTTGTCCTCTTCCCAACACTGTATTTATCATAAAAAGTACCAAACATCGCCCAGCACTGTGCATTCAGAGGGCAGCATGCTATGATGCTCCAGCTAGGGACTGGGAGGCTATTTCTGTTGTCTTCAGCCCAGGCAGCTCTTACAGAGCCCAATTTTTATGAGTGTGTAAAATGCCTTGTGGACACATTAAACTTAATATATGACCATAATAACAATGGCGCCACCAGCCTGAGAGAGAGAGAGGCAACAACCAGGGAGAAGAGAATTTGAAGCATAAAGCATAGGCAGGGAAAGCTTTCCCACAGGTGGTAGACACAGGCAGTGGGGAGATGCAGGGCAGATATATAACACACAGCTAGGAGCAGCAAGTCCGTGGAAGATCTTTGGCCTGTCTCTCTATGCTCAATGCAGAAGGGTGAAAAGTAATATGGGAGCAGACACAGAACTAGGAGAAGAGAGGCAATGAGAGCTAGGGAAGTGTGGCTCATAGCATCTTGAGCCCCAGGGACAGGGAAGGCAGAAGAGGTAAACTGAGTCCAGCCACAGAAGAAGATGCCAGTGGAGATAATAAGTGGATCATTTGTTCGGTCCATTTTTCAGGCTGTGTCATTAAGAGTGGCCATCATCATTGTGCACATAGATTCAGACTGACCTGGTGCAATCTTCACAGAGATAGGGTCTTCTGAGCATTTGAGTGGCAGCATGTCCCAGTTATGGGAGCAGAATCTAAAGGGAGAGAGTTCTATCATTTTGATTTCTGAATCATAAAACTGAAGATTAAATAAAACAGAGAAAAGTCCATGTTGTGTGAATGTAGACAGCTATGGGGAGGCACTGTGGACCTTAAGGGGTTTGGCCTCTGGGAGGCCTTTAGGTCATTGGGGGCATGCCTTAAAGGATATTATGGATCCTGGCAGAACTTCCCTGCTTCCTGAATGGTATTGTAACAAGTTTGCTCAACCATGTTCCCCAGACAAGATGGCCACCCTTGCCATAGGCCTAAAACAGCAAAGCCTCCTAGTCTTAGCCTCAAAGAACCAGAACTGTGAGAAGACAAAAGAGCCCTTTACTATTTATTAGTTATTTGCCTCATGTGTTTTGTTATAACAATAAGAAGTTGATGAATCCATAATGGCAATAGTAAAATTTTAAACATTTTATGGGTCTAGGGACAAGAAAAGTCTAGAAAGACACATAGTGATTTTTCAGCCAAAAGGCGGCTTCAAATATTTTTCTTTATCGTGAAGGTGAGCATTTCTGCAGCTAGTGCTCTGGAACTGTTTGCTGTCAGTGAGCTGATACATGTATGTATGAACAGACACATGGTCAGTCTAACAATCCATTAGGGTAAGAAGCAGGGCATCTGACTTACCCATCTCAGCTCCATGTCTCAGTACAAGTGAAATATATTCACATAGCCAAGAGTAACAATTTACATAATACACAGTGGTCTTCAAAGTTAACATGTTTTTTTAGGTACCAGAAGGAAAAATTAGCCTGCATTCTTTTTTTTTTAATATTTATTTATTTATTATGTATACAATATTCTGTGTGCATGCCCAAAGACCAGAAGAGGGCGCCAGACCTCTTTACAGATGGCTGTGAGCCACCATGTGGTTGCTGGGAATTGAACTCAGGACCTTTGGAAGAGCAGGCAACGCTCTTAACCACTGAGCCATCTCTCCAGCCCCTACATTCTTTCTTATCACTCGTATACATGATATTCCAAAAGCACTAACCAATTAAAACTTTTAACTGAAGATTTATAAAGTTTAGTTATTTTAGAATATATTTACTCTATTTGTAGTTTAGCATTGATGGAGGACAGAGGCCTGTGTGCAGCAACATCCCCTGAATTGAAAGAGTCCATCCTTGAAGGATTCTCTAAAGATTCAGGAAGTAAACAACTCACAAGTCTCAGGAAGGCCCTGAAACTTACAAGATTTACAAGACCTCTTCCTTCCCAAGGTTATATAAGCAGTAAAGATGGCTGGGAGAGAGAACCTTTCTGACTTGCTGAGAGTCAAGCAGGAGGCTCCCAGGTTGCAGCTTTTATGAGTTTATTACTAATGCTGGGGTAGGATTTTCAGTGAAACACCTTCCGTTTGACTCATCCATGTTCTCATAAATTACCCCTTATACACATTCTTGTTAATAATCCCAAGAAACTCATTGGTTCATGAAGTTGGAATTTTGGTGGAGTAATTTCTTTGGTTTGTCACTGGAGTCTTTTATGGGGTTAGCAGATACTTCTCCACAGAAGTCACACAACAATGCCCTAAGCTCAAGAAAGAACACCTTCCAGTTTGCTCACTGACTAAGTTAAAAGTGTCGTCAGGTACAGGAATTCCAAAATGAAGGGAGAAGAATAACAGGCTTCTTCAAGAGAATTCATCTAAATAATCCCCAAATAAAGAGCAAAAGATAAATGAGGCAAATGATAAATGAGATAAATGATAGCAGCTTTGACTTAAAAGGAGCTCCCTACCTAATGAGATGATTTTACATTTCTATGTACTCTGATCATCTAGACCATTTTAGAGGTGAGACAACTGAGGCAGGCAGTGGGAGTTCTTATGCTTCTCTAAGAGCAGTATGACCAAGAGCCTGCCAGCTGTGCTGGTAACAAACAGGTCCTCCGTGCTGTGGTTCAACTGCTTGGGGCCGCCAAATCCTGGTGCTGCTACTATCTGGATTCTCTAGACAGAAGAGAGCTAAGGAGATTGGAGGCCATCCACAAAGCTACTCTGTTCAATGCTACAGGCTCATCTGAGAAAGGGATCCTTGGTGGTTGCAAGTATGAAGAGAAATAACCTCCCTCTTCACTGTGGCTCTTGGCAATTTGGTCTTTCTGGGCTCGCCAACTTGTAACCTCAAGTTTCAAGAATGCATTCACACAGCACTGACTCTCAAAGTCAGAAATGTGTCTTGTTATTGGGGTTTCTGTCCTGACCGGTTCCTGCAATCATCAAGTCCCAAAGAAATCACACAGAGGTCTACATTAGTTATAAACTGATTGGCCCATTAGCTCAAGCTTCTTATTAACTCTTATAACTTATATTAGCCCATTATTCTTGTCTATTTTGGCCACATGGCTCAGTACCATTTTCAGCAAGACAGTCACATCTTACTTGCTTTGTAGCTAAGCCAGGACTGTGGATCAAGCTTTCCCCTTCCTAAAATTCTCCTGTTCTCATCCATCCACCTCTACTTCCTATCTGGTTGTCCCGCCTATACTTCTTGCCTGGCTACAGGCCAATCAGTGTTTATTTAAAATATAATTGACAGAATACAGACCATTGTCCAAATCAGAAACAGAGAGAACAGGCTCGACATGTGCAAGGAAACACCCAGCTTCACGCCCTGTAGCTGCTCATTGCATCCTACCAGGGCACATGCAGCAAGAGGACTTGAATCCTAGAGTTTAAGCTCCAGCCATTAGCCTTATGCTTCCTTCCTTCCTGGGTATCCTCTCCTTCTCTGAGTGCCCTCAGCAGCTTCGGTTCCTCATTTATCTTTTGCTCTGTGTTAGAGAGATTGAGCACCACATTTCCTCCTCACAGCTTTAGCAGTAAACACATCTTAGACTTGCTGCCTGCTTCTGCAGTAAGTACCTGCAGGCTGGGGTATGTATTCACTGTTTCTTCTTATGCAAGTGCCCAGTCGGTGCTCGGTAAGGGTCTTTTGTATTTAATGAACTAGAAATGAAAATTGAGATCAAGTTTGTTCTTCTTGTTTTAACATTAGCTCATCAAAGGGACTTGTTTTTGCAACAGATGGGAGCTAGTACAGAGATCCATACCTGCTCAAAATGCAGAGAATAAGTAACTGTGGAGTGCTCACGACTTACATCAAAGACTCAGAGAAAATTGTGGAAGAAAGGACTCAAAGACTGTCAACAGAGAACCAGGACAACTGCTGCTAGGTAGTATCCCCTAGATATGACAGGGGACATGCACCCAGGACACCTCAGCAACATGCATAATAACCACAGCAGTTGACATGCCTATGTGGAAGTGGAGATTCCACAAAGTCATACCCCTAGCTAGGTGAAGAGCTGCAGGAAGTCAATGAATGCTGAGAGAGGGAGAATCAGTTTCCTCTGGGGATAAACCAGGTCTTGTATAGGTTCCCCAATGTCAAGTGGTCAGCTCTAGCCACACATACATTTAGACAGTGCTCATGTAAGAAATTCTAAATGTATATACATATATAATATATTTACATGTATGTGTGTGTGTATGTGTGTGTTTAGAAGCTAAAAAGTCTGCAACACAGGACACTAACCTTCGACTTCTTCTGACACTTTGCCTAAGCAAACAGAATATTCCAGAGTCTTGCAGCTAAGCATTTGTAAACACCCATGTTAGCCTTCCTGTCCAGAGAAGCAGGTCTCTGGCCCGCATTTGATCTGCATGTATCAGACCTGGCATTTCTGCTGCAGAAGCTCAGCTGACGCATGCCTCTGCAGCACTGAAAAATAGCTTCCTTTTCTCCCCTTTCACGACTTGGTGACAAATGATCCATGCTGCAGTTTACACATTTTCTGGCAATCATAAACACTCTTCTTATGAGGGAAGATAAGATATGTTCTATTTTCTTCTTTTTCTTTCTCAGCCCATTCTTTGCCTTCAGGAGCACAGAAAAATTACAGGGCTCAGTACTGGGATAGGGACCCAGAGTACTGTCATTAGATGGAAAACCATCTAAAGCCATTGATTGCTTCTTTGACATCTTGATGCTTTAGTCTGTGCCATCTCTTTTATGTGCTGTGCTGGGCTGGGTTCTGGAGACCTCACCTATACTTGCACTGTCCAGGAGACCAGTAAGTAAACAGAACCTCAGTTTGTGGAACACAGAAAGTTCTTTGGTCCCGAATGAACACAGAAGGGGAGTAATCACCTTTGCTGGGAGCTATCCACTTGGATTTCCTGAGGAGTCAGACTTTCTGCTGAGGTTTGAAGGCAAGTAGAATTGGTCAGAATAAAGATGCCAGGTAGAATCTTCAGGTTGGAAGGAATGGAAGGTTCTACAGCATGCAGATGCAAAATATTATGGTGGTGTACCTAGTACATGATTGATGTGGGATGCTCTTCTGTATGTTGCGAATATGTTTTGTTACCATTGGTTAATAAAGAAGCTACTTTGGTTTATGACAGATCAGAATATAGATAGGTGGGAAATTCAAACAGATATAGGGAGAAAGAAGGCAGGTTGGAGATACCAACAGCCACAAAGCAAGATGTGAGGTAACAAGCCATGAGCATCATGGTAAAATATAAACTAATAGAAATGGGCTAATTTAAGTTGTAAGAGCTAGTTAACAATGAGCCTGAGGTAATAGGCCAAACCGTATGTAATTAATATTAAACTTATAAGTGGTTATTTTAAAAGTGGCTTTGAGACCAGGTAGGACAAGAAACATGATGACATATCTGACTGGAAGATGGGAAGATAGAGTTGCCATGGTGCTTTGGAACTCTGCTGGGGACAAGAGATGTGATCACACAAGACTCAGAAGAGTCAAGCAACCACAGACATGAGAGAGGGCCAATATAAGGGCAGTGGAGAGGGTGGGCAGGAGGAGGGTATGACACTTGGCAGGTGTGTTCTACAGCGTTGTAGCCTGCCCTTGGAGAGGGAGGATCCAAACCTTTGGGACCCACTGCATCTTATTCCAACCAAAGAGGCTTCTCCGAAGACCCTTAAGATTCTCCTTCCCAACGTTATTGCCTGAAAAACTGCCACGGTATTGTCATATGTGTCTTTTCTCTCTTGAAATATCACAGAATAGGACCCATCCATTCAAAGGGACAATTGAGGCCACATAATCTCTTCTATAGAGAATTAGTGAAGCTATGTTGAATTTTCACATAAGAGCAAAGCCCTGGAGCACAATAGAAGTGGCATCAATAGACCGCCGGCATAGATGGATGGCTGTCCACTGTGCAGCTGGTCTGAGGGCTGTTTCATCTCCACCCAGTATTTGGAAGGAATGGTGCTTGCTCACGCCATACCACCCTCTTCTATAGCCTTCTTAATTCCTTTAGCTGAAAGGGAAGAGGATGTGTTCCAGATTTCTGCCTGAAGAAATCAAGATAGAGAAATAATATGCTCAAGGACACGGAGTTTATAAGTGTCTAAACAAAGCTGCAGATCCAGTTCTCCCAATTCTCACGTTCTTCCTAAGTGGTAGGACTCTGCAGATGCAAGGAAGGTCAGGCAGGAGATGAGCCAGCCCAGCCTCAGTACTGGAGATACCTCAGAGCTTGCCGGGATATTTACTGAGCATCTAGGATTGGTTCCATTATACATTGCTGTGACTTTTTGGAAATGTGTAAACCCAACATCATCTTTTAAACTGCGGACTCTAGGACTGGTCATGCAGCTCAGTTGTAGAGCTTGCCTAGCATGCACAAGGCCCTGGGTTTGATCTTCAGCACCATATAAAGTGAATTGCTGGTGCATGCCTATAAACCCAGCACTCAGGAGGTGGATGCAAATGAATCAGGGGTTTAAGTTCATCTTTAGCTGTGTATCAAGATCAAGGTCTGTAGCACGAATAATAAAAACCCAGAGACAGGAGCTGGAGAGATGGCTCAGAGGTTAAGAGCATTGCCTGCTCTTCCAAAGGTCCTGAGTTCAATTCCCAGCAACCACATGGTGGCTCACAACCATCTGTAATAGGGTCTGGTGCCCTCTTCTGGCCTGTAGGCATACACACAGACCGAATATTGTATACATAATAAATAAATAAATATTTAAAAAAAAAAACCCAGAGACAGATACTGGGATTCAACCTAAGGATCAGAATAGCAAAGCAGTCAAGCCACTAGAGAGATCTTACCTCTACCAAGGCTCAGACAAACAAAGAGGTAACCCTATAGTGCTCTCCACCAACCTCAGACTTCACGCTCCCTGAGTTCCCGTCTCTTCCCCTTTATGTTCCCCTCTCCCTTAGAGCTGTTGTAGTAGAGAGACTTTATCTTGACAAGTGTTAGGAATCCTAATGCAGATATGAGGTGAGATCTAAGCATCATATATGACTGGATGATTGTTTCTACCCAGAAAAGCAAAGGTTCTTTTACATGATTCCAGAAATACAATTCTCCTCAATTCCCTGGAATACAAATTTCATTCAAGTGGAGGCCATGCTTGCTTCCACTATGTATATTTTCCAGTTCCCAGAACATAGGCTGACTCATAAGCCCAACAGCGGCGTTCACAGTTCACATACGGGTGTAAGACTGAGCTTAGCATCTGACCTCTTGAGTAGCTGGAGTTCTGGAGTAGCATCCTCCCTACTGTATTTTACTTATTTTTACCAAATAAGCCAGCCAAGACAAATAATCTGAAGGGATAGATGATTCGAACTCTTGATATAAGGATCTACACAGTCATGTAGATATTGGCATAAGTGATGTAAGGATATGGGAGAATAAAGTTTATAGGAAGAAATACAAGATGAAAATTTAGATGACTCCAAACTGCTGAATCTGGTTTTATTTAATACTGGAAATGTGGCATCTGTAGTTTAGTCCAAGCCATGCTAAAGGCACAGGACCTAGTCACTCAATGACCAGAGTACAGGAGAATCCCTATTACATGCTTCAAGGATTTTTGTAGCTAAGGACAGGGAAGGGGGGAGGAGATTCATTGGGGGCAAAATGAGGCAATTAATTGTTTTCCTTAAATAAGCTGGTTAGCGAGTGCTCACGATGATGGTTGAAATAGGGAGCATCTTTCAGTTTGGGGGGCTGGTTAAGAATGTGGGCTTTGGGACCTTAGGTGTTTTAGCTTAAATGTCACCTCTGCTACTTTTTAGGCATAAGGTTTTACTTCATATTTTTGACCTTCAATATTTCAGCCTGTAGGAAGGGGGGCTCATAAGTGGGTCCTCAGATGTTCCCTTTAAGGTATAAATGAGGTAGCATAGATACATTCTGTAGCCCAGTGCTTGGCATCAAAAGTTCTCAACCACTGGTAACCTCAGGTTAGCAGTGGGAGGTGGAAAGGAAGGAAGGAAGTCTGTACTGGGAGTAAACGTATCCGAAACTGAATTCTGCAAGGAAAGCTGACCCCTCTGGGCTTGGACAGCAGAGTTAATTTGGTATGATGCTATCTATGATGCTCGTGCAACAATCAAAAACACCAGGACGTTGCTGGTAGCACAGCAGCTTTTGCTGTTCTGTACTCCAACTTCTCAGGCCCCCATTCAGTACCCCACAAAGTCATTTGTTGTCATGATTTTCCAACTCTGGACCTTTGAGAAAGAGTAGAATTCAGTACTGGTTGGGGGTGGAAAACGGAGAAGTCAGCTGGCCGTTTACAGGTGAAATATTTATTACCTTTAGTGTTTGGACCAAGGGTGGTCTTGAACCATGTCTGGGGAACACCTGCTTGGCACTGGCCAATCAGCACTGAGTAATTTCCATGTTAATGTATCCCATGACAACAGAATGTGTTTGTAAGATAGGTTTCTAATGGTCTGTTTTGACTGTTGATTTGTTTGTTTTTAGATACTATGCCACCTACAACCTTCCTCTAACCCACGCCTGTAAGTGCACCCATCACAGGTACACAGGCAATGTGCTTCAGTTATCCATTGCTTTATCACAAGCTACGCCAACATTTAAGGGCTTCAAATAACCAGTATTTACTCATTCATGGGTAAACTCTCCCAGACTCAGTTGGGGAGTCCTGCTTCCTCATGTGGCTGAAGGCATCTGGAGGCTCCATCAGAACTAGAAATCTAACACGGCTCCATTCACACATACAATGACTCGGAGCACTGCTTGGACCATCTAGCACTCAACAGTTTCTCTAGCATGTGACCAGGCTCTTGACTAAGGTATGGGACCCTTCTAGGATCAGAGTGAGAGCTTTCTGGTTTTCCGAGCTCTAGACCTCAGCCTAGCACAGGGATGCTCCTTCCATCTTCCACTCATCAAAGGAATTCCCAAGGAAGCGTTAATTCAAGGGACCCAGACTTCACCTCCCTATGGGAGAAGTGGTTGCAAAAAATTATCAGTGGTCTTGTGTATTAGTTACTTTTGATTGCTGCGACAAAATGCTAGACAGGAAAATAACTGAAGAAGTAAGTTGTTCTTTTGTTTTGTTTTGATTCACAGTTTCAGTCCCTGATGGCAGGGAAAGTGTGGTGGTAAGGCAGCGGGTCACATGACAGGAAGGAAGCAGAGGGAAAGGAATGCTGACATTCAGCTCACTCTCTATTTTCTGTTCAGCCCAGGACCCCAGCGCATAAGACGACACTCCTCACACTCAGGCTGGCTCATTGCTCTATAGCAGAACCTTTCCGGAAACACAATCACAGACACAGCCAGTGTTGTGTCTTCAAGTGGTGCTAGATTCAGTCAGACTGAAAACATAGGCGAGCTCTCACCCCTTGTCGGCACAGAGGCCACCTTGGTTTTCCTCAGTTCCATCTTTCTTCTACAAGGCTGGCACTACCTTTAACACAATTTTGCTGATGGGTTCTGGACCACTTGGCTTGACTTGGAGGGCCTCACTTCCTTGGGAAATCATAGCATCTCTGCATTTCTTTTTCATTTGCAAAGAATTAAGTGGAAGTCACTTTATGAAAGTCATAGGAAGGCAGTGGTGATGGAACAGCGGCATTGAACTGGGGACTACAGCTTGCCTCCCCGTTCACTCTTCTTGAAACTTTCCCTATCAGCTTCCTGGGGAAGACGGAAACAAATTGAACACAAAAGTGTAGTCCCATAAAGGATCTCTGCAGGTAGAAGAGAGCCTTGGAGTTGGGTGCCTGCTATGAAGGAGCTTTCCTTGTCTTCTGCTGAGGCTTTGTGTGGATGTAGCAAGAGGTCTGTGAGCCTGGTCTATGGAGAGTTGAGAGTGGCTACAGTGACCCGGATGACTATATTGCCAGCCTCGTTCTGGGACAGGAGGGTGTAGCCAGGCGACTGTGGTACAAATAATAGAAGGGGTCCTGGGTGAGTCTCAGAAACTTCCTGGGTGCTAGTCAGGGTGTTGACCCCTGGGACACTCAGCTTCCTGACGTCTTAAGAAACAAAGGTCTTTTCACACAGGCATTCATCCCCATGTCAGCAACCAGGTGGACCTTTAGTGTCATTTTCTATGTCCAGCTTCCTGTGTGACCAAAGCTCCCAAGGCATTTGAATGGGGAAAATCTAAAGAACTAAGATGACCCAGAAGGATTGGCTGGCAGAACACCGTGGCCGAGTGAGGTCCCAGTCAGGGCTCCTAGACACATCCGAAGCATTCCAGCTAGACAAATCGATTCACTAAAAGACCACGTATTCTGGGGAATCCCCAAGCAGAAGAGGGGTAGAGAAACAAACACAGGATCTCCATTCTGATTCTTCACCCCCTCCGAACCCTCTTCGACCTCCAAGGGGCTGGGGTTCTGCTGCAGCCACCAGATTAAAGTGCACCCTCTCCATCAACCGTGTAAGGAGCACTTGACAGCTTTCCAGGGCTTCTTCCCCCGGTCACCCTCCTCCTGCTGCTGAACCATATCCACAGCCTATTTACCGTCCCAGAGATTAAGGATGGAAATTTGACTTTTTAATTTTATTATTCTTGTTCTTCCTTCCTGCTTCATTAGAACCGTGTTATTGGCCTGAAATACTGTACGTAAATGATGCTCCAGGGCCCATCTGGAAGGTGGATTCTCGGGGGATGCAATTATGCTAAGCGAGTCCCACTGGGAACAGCGCAAAAGGATTTAGTTCCTACCTGTGCGTCCTCTGGCACTGCATCCTTCATTTGTTGCCAGGGGACAGGCTCCTGTCCCTTGAGGCCCTATCGTAGTTGGTGTGTGTGTGTGTGTTTCAATGGTATAGCCACTAACATCCTGAATAAGCCATTGTGTATGTAAAATGGAGATATAATTTATCACACCTTTGTATGTCCTTGGGTTGGAGGTATTCATGACTTGGGAGCAGGGTTAAAGGTCACCATAGAGAAAATGCAACTTCAGATGATGGTGGAACTGTGCTGTGTGCCCTCCATGTGGAGTCAGAGTTTGATCTTTTTTGCTCTGATGATTGGGCTGGGAAGGAAGCTGGCTATGGAGGTAGGCGTGTGCCCTTGATTCCAGTCAAGGTTGAGGCCTCAAAAGGCATAAATCCAAGATGCACAGTGTGCCCAAGCCTTTGCCCTCATTTGCAAGAGGGCTTCTCACTCCTGGGAGCCTTCTTTCTCCTCTGTGAAAGGAAAGTAATCACTCTCAGCCCTTATCTCAGCAGAGTGCGTGAAAGTGTTTTGTAGTCATTCAAATAAACATTGTTCCTCTGCTCCTCGGTGCCACTGGGCTCGTGGATTAACTGAGTTCTCACACTTTGGAGAGCACAACCTTGCAAACTTTAAGTTATCCAGCATTAAACACATGCAAGTAATTAATATATTTGGTATATTTGAGACTTGTAGAACAGGAACAAAATACCTATGAAGTCAACATGCCTGGGTGTATGTGTCATCTGACCTCAGACCTCACGTGGGACACCCCTTCGCGCTACATCTTCCCTCTCCTGCCCTCCGCACTCCAACCCCAGCTCCTTTCTTATTCTGCACCCTTGTTATGGGGCATTGGTTTAGCCCCCACAATACTGCCTCTTATTACATACTTCTTGGATAACCTTTCCGAAATAAGGAGTGGGCTAAGTATGGCAGCTACCTAGAAAGCACAGTCATCCTAAGCCCATAGTTGAGACAGTGCAGTAAGAAGCTGTGGCCATAGATAAGTGGCGTGGGTCATGAAAGACAGTGTCACCAGCCTCCTAGGGGCCCCTACCACGCCTCACCACCAGTTCCTGACCTCTTCTCTTGGTCTCTGTCCAAGGTCACAAATGCATCTTTATATAATTTTAAATTGTATATGGAATTATATGTTATGTATTATTTATGTTTAATGTGAGTAGTCTCACGTTTGTGTGAATCCCCCAGGTTGATATATGTGACCATATCCACTGTCATTGCTATATAGTATTCTGAAACATAGACAAATCAACACACATAAATGCTAGAAACATTTATGCTGCTTCCAATCTGAGGCCATTGTGACGAGATCTCTTGCATACTTTTTGCTTATATCTTTAGAAGGGCTTTATTGCACTCTCACTGGCATAAACAGACAACACAATAAGCATACACATGGTGCATGACGTCTTAAGTCTTGACAAAGTCGCCACCACGGCAGTCAAGATAGTTTATAGCCACTCAAAATGTCCACATACCCTTGGTTGAATTCCTTCCTCCTGTCCTCTTTACAGCCCAGCACTGCCTCCAGTCAACACTAGCCTGCTTCTGTCAGTATATACTGACTTTAATTTCTAGTTATTACCAGCTTAATAAAGTATGGCTGTACTCTCTTTAGTCTGAATTCTTTGGGTCAGCGTAATTGTAGCCTCTGTGTGTGTTTGGCTTTTTCCTGTTTGGTGGTATTCCATTTTCGGCACATCCTGTGGGTTATCATTCCTCCATTGATTGGTGCTACGTTATTCCCAGTCTGGGACTCCTACAAACAAAGCTGTTAGGAGCAGTCACATTTAATCTTTTAGGAAACTACTTGTTCATTTTTATCAGGCAAATATGTAAGAGTCGAATGGCTGCGTCAGATCATAGGCAAGGTTTAAACTTTTAAGGAATGGCTCTGTTGATTTCCCGTGGTCACACCACTTTACCTAGCAGCGTTTCTGGACACTTAACAAAACGCGCCATCACCTTCTTGATTAAACAAGAGAGGAAGCGCTCTGGACTTTTGCTTTACAATTTCCTAGTGGCTGATTCATGCTGAGCATATTCTCATCACTCCTGATGAACCTTCAGAGATGTTTCTGTTTGGGATGTAACTTCCAGGAGGACAAATTCTTGGTTTCGATGGACTCCGTCAGCTTATGTTGCAAGGGCGACTTCAGAGTGAGCGATGCTGAAGGTAAGAGGTTGTGGTACATAGGACTTCTAGTGTCCCTGTATCTGCATCCCGATTAGACTACAAGCCTGGGAAGCAGTCACATGAGCATTGTAACTCTGTTTTTACCCCATGACCCCACACCAAGTGCCATCCATGTTGGGAGCGGAGAAGAGGCAGCCTATCTGGACGGTCACCTCTGTGCTGGGACTGTACACTCATTCACTTCCAGTGACAGATATGGGTACAAAGGTGAACCCATGTTATAGCTAATTGACAGAAGGTCCAGGAAAAACCCATTTTCCCAAACCCTTGACGCTCCCATTCAGGAGAGATAGAACATATCACAAGTTTAAGGCTAACAGTCCTGTGTTTCTATTCCATGCCCTGTCTCCCTTGGATCACCACCTCCTAGGTGCTCCAAAAGATACATCTAAGTGACTCTACAGAAATGCCTTGGAGAACCATGCTAAGAGGCTCTTGTCATGGTTCAGAGATGTTGGCTGTGTGCTCAGAGCCTCCCCTGGGCTCACCAACTAGTCTCCTCTCCACCCCTGTCCTGGCATGGTTGTTATAGGATTTCAATAGTTGTGTTGGTTGCGTTTAGAGTTTCCGTGCACCTTTGCCAAGCCCCCTCCTCTGGGCTGATGGCCTCCTCTCCCTCTTCAGGGCATCGTCAGCTCCTCTGCTCCCCTTTGTCTTCCTCTATAGGGCCCTCAGTTCGTGCTCCACAAGGCGCAGGCCCCTTTGGTTTGTTGTCGGAGAGTCACGTGCTTGCCTGCTTTCCTGTACACCTGAGATGCCTCTTAGGAATGGCAGCTTTGGAATCTCAGCACTGTCTTATAGGACTTGCATGACCCGTACAGATTACTAAGCATCTCTGGTATTCTGCCGCATCACGGGCAAACAGGTGAACACAGTGGCAGCTCCGACAGCTAGGGGGATGGCATGACGGGCAGTTCATTAGCTAACTCTTGCTGTCTTTCCTTGCCGATGTTGCATTAGATGGTCCACCCTTAAGCTTACTCGTGTGCTTCAGGGATGGCAGAAAGTGCTTAATCCCTAAAGAATATGAGGTAGGGGTGGGGATGGCAGGAAACTGGAAGTCACCTCCCAAGGCACTTCCAGGGGCATAGCTGTTGTCTGCAGCACCGTGCGCTGGGGAGAATTCAGTCAGCGAAAGGTCACAGTAGCTGCTCTGTCGCTGGGGTTTCTAGTAAGTCACACTATCATGCCTACGCTTGTTTCTGTTTCAGAAATGGGTAAATGGGCACCATATCAGCTGACTTGCTGGCTGGTACCCTGTGCGTTGTCATCAGTGCAGACTTGTAAAGTTGGCAGGGAAGCCTTCAGTCCCTCTGATGCTCAGTGGATATGTTTAATAAGATGATCAGACCTACCTGGCAGCATCTGTTTTTTGAGGTCTCTGTCTTCTTCGGTTGTTTTGAAAATATCACGTAGGCCAGGTGGGGAAACAGCAGACTTTGTTATCACAGTTCTAAAGGCTGAAAATCTCTAACCAGGTACCAGTTGGTTGATATCCTGCCATGAACTCTCTTCCTGCTGACAAATGGCCACCTCCTCACTGTGTCCTGTGGTGGAGAGGGAGGAAAGGGTTCCTTTTGCCCTTTCTTATAAGGCCACAGTCTTATGAATGTAAAATGGGGACTTTTATGGATATGGAAGAGGAAATGGGAAGGGGGGATGAGAAAGGGTAATAGAGGTTTGGTGATAATGTCACCAAACTGTTATGTGAGCGTATGAAAGTCATAACTAAATTCACAACTTCCTACAATTAACATATGCTAATAGAAGGCCTAGCTGGGCCTTGCATCATAGGCCTGTAAGCTCAGCTCTGCAGGAGGTTCAAACAGAAAGGTCCTAACGTTCAAGACCAATTTTGGCTACAGAGGAAATTTAAGGCCAACCTGAGAGACTTATCAAGATTTCATCTGAAAAAAAAAAAAAAGAAAGAAAGAAAACATGTTTATTTGTTTAGTGCACTGGGAAAATAGCTCTATCAGCAAAGCTCTATCTGTCCACACACAGGAGAACCTGAGTTTGTATCGCTAGTGAGTTTGTATGGCTAGTACCCGTGTTCATGCCAGGCACGTGTCTGTAACTCAGCACTAAGAAGGCAGACGGGCAGATCCATGGAGCTTGTTGATCTGTGGGATCTGTGGGCTCCAGAGTCAGTGAGAGACCTGGTCTCAGAAAATAAGGTGGAAGGCTAGAGAAGTGGTTCACCTGGTAAGAGGTTTGCTCTGCGAATGTGCGAATGTAGTATCCACATTTACAAAAACAAAACAAAACAAAACAAAAACAAAAAACAGATGCATGGGCATGCCTGTAACCTCAGTATTGGGGGCTTGGGACAGACAGACAGACAAATTCCAGGGGTTTGCCAACCTAGTAAACATAGTCAGTTTCAGGTTCAGTGAGAGACACTGTCTCTAGGGAGGACACCCAATGTCCTCTTCTGACCTTCCTAGGTGTGCACCCCCACAAGCACACACGTGCACACACACGGGGGGGGTGGCAGGGGGAACAAAAGAAAACACTCAGCATCAATGCTGGCCCCTTTATGCACGCACAGGACTGACCTCTTCGTGTACATATACAGAAAATAAGGGTTGGTGCTATAGCTTAGTGAGAGAGGGCTTGCCTAACATGTATAAAGCCCCAGGTCCCATTTTCAGTATGACAGAAACAGAAAGCAGACACAGGGTTGAAAAAGGGCATGGTCCTATGGGATTAAGGCTCCTTTCTTTTATCACCAGCTTAAGTTAGCTACAGAAAGAAGCCCACAGTCTGCAGATGCAGTTATACTGGGAATAGGATTTCAACAAATGAAAGAGAGGAGTAGTAGTTTTCCCAGAGCAAGGGATTGAAGTCAGAGTATCTACAAATGACTTCACCAAGGTGCGCATTGTCCCCGTGGAAAGAAACTTCCAGGCGTGCTCATTGAGGAACAGTGACGAAAACTGAGCAGCCAGGGCTGTGTCAGCGATGGTGGGAGTTTCAGAAAGATGCAGGCTAACAAGACTGCTCTGTGCAGGATGAGAGGCAGCTGTGAAGACAGAAGTGGGAGGTAATTTCCCTCCAGGGAGACGACTGCATGTATTTGCTGTGGATCTCTGTTTATCTCCAGGAACTTTTAGGAGCCATTTCTCATCTGCACCTAAGTGCCTCCCAACATGTCTGTGACTATAGATGGCTTTTCCTGCAAAGCTCTGGGGACAGGACGCCGGTGGGCAGATGTGGAGTATGGAAATGAGAGAGTCCCTATGTTATTAAGGGAGGAAATCCATAGCTGGTAGTGGAAGCTTATGAAGCGGGGTTGACTCAAAGGCAACACCCCCACACGCTTAGCAGACCCTACATTCCTTGTGTCAGCCATAGCAACCGGCAGAGTTCCTAGACTAACATGAATTCTCCAGATGAGTTTGCTGGAAAACGTAATCTTTCCTAGAGGCACAGATTTGGCATCAGACAGAAGACAGTGCCAAGTTTCAGGTCCTGCTTGTGAACAGGACCAGGGCCACTGTTGCCTCCGCCATGGATGCCAAGTGAGTTACAAAGAGTTCTCAGCCTCCCCAGCAGTGTCACGGGGCCATTGGGTGTTATTGAATTTGGCATCCTTGGCCCACTGTCTAGACACTGGTCCATTCTTTTCAGGCTGTGTAAACTCAACCCCAGAATTCCACTTTGTCCTGCTTTCCCAGGCTGTTTGCAGGGTAGAAGTTCTGAGGAATGTAGAGGATATAGTTAAGTAGGCAAAGCCATTGCTATCCCTATTTTAGAGGCAAAGACACAATATTAGGAGATGCACATCATGTGCTCAAATCTGCACCTCCTTTTGGGAACTGCAGCCTAGCATGGGTCTTCTGTGAACA
The DNA here is from genome assembly GCF_014885135.2 of Alexandromys fortis. Taxonomy (NCBI): domain Eukaryota; kingdom Metazoa; phylum Chordata; class Mammalia; order Rodentia; family Cricetidae; genus Alexandromys; species Alexandromys fortis. The sequence goes on from NW_026068174.1 coordinate 1,159,018, forward strand.
AAGAAAAAGCTTAGATTCTAGAACCACTGTAGTGCGTAGCTCTAGAGCCACTCTAGTGTGTATGTGGGGGGCGGCAACACCAAGCCTCTGCAGTACAGTGCAGGCAGTACAGGAGAGAGATGATAATGGTGTATAAAATACACGACAACGATCATGGTAGGTGGGTAAACAACAGCAGTGGACTCTCCACTTGTGACTCTCCAAACCCTGCACTTTCTACACTATCCCATGACGTGGGAACCAGGCAGGACTCATGCACTGGAGGAGTTTTCAAAATACAAAGTAATATCTGAACTGAAACCCGAAGGGCCAGTCCTGACGGTCTCAAGAGAGTTCCGGTGAGAACTTGCATTGGTCCAAGGAGGAAAAACCAACTTCTGAGGAAGTGAACCTACTTGTAGTCATGTAACCATCCAAGGATACCCTCAGAGAGGCCAATGATGGGGTGGAGGGAGATGGATGTTTGTGTGTGTGAGAGGGTTACACAGATGAGCGCATGTGCCCAGGGGCCATGCACGATCTTTCACTCGTCACTTTATTCCCTTGAGAGTGTCCCTCGCTGAACCAGGACCGCACCTTTTTTTATTTTTGTTGCTAGACTGGCAAAGCCTCGGGATCTCCCTGGCCACCTCTTCACCTCTCCACTCCCTCCCCACCTCCTATCCCACTCCCCTGTTTTAACTCTGAGGTTTGCAGACACAGATAGCTACACACCCGTGCTAGGGGGATCCAAGTTCAGGCCCTCATGCTTATACAGTAAACATTCCTAATCCTGTGAGCCATCTCTCCAGGACCGAGGCCAGAGAATTCTAAAGACCACAAAAGCTAACAGTGCTTTTAAAGAACAACTCAGGGGGAGTTTTGGAGATGTGATATTTGTAACTGGGGTCCTGTTGGCTAGGGTGGGGGAAGACAGGAAATCAGGGGTGGGTGCAGAATCCGAAACCACCCATTGTTTTCTGGGGTTCTCATTTTTCTTATGTCTGCGCTCTTGTTTTTGTCAGCACTAGACATTGTTAATATTTTCAGGACTCTCATTAATATTTCATCCGAGTACTTTCGTTTTCTCCTTAAACAAGTATTTAGAGTGGGTTGCCGCATCCCTGGGTAATTTTATTAAATCTAAAGGCCAATTTCTTTTTTACAACAGCCGACTGCTTTGGTTTTAAGAGGAAAATCAATAGGAAGAAAGAGTTTGCTGAAGCAGACGGTTGCTCCATAGCAAGTGTCCGGGAATTTATCTATCCAGTTTCAAATGGGCGAGTCGCTCCAACTGTAAAAATAATCTCCTCTTGTGTGCACATAGTAAATGAGGATCTGTTTAAATTGGAGGAGAAGCGCATCAAGCAACTTCTTCTCAAAGGCAAGACTTTGAGAACACGCTCTAGCTTAGTCTGCTCAGATGCTGGCAGAAGTCAAGCAAGAACAAGGCTCTTTCACCTAGGCAGGACTCCCAGCTCAGCCACCAGCTCTGAGTGCAACCTGCAGCCTGGCTTTGCGGCTCTCTGAGGCTGGATCCACCTCCTGCTTTAGGGGAGCTGATGTGTAAGAGAGGAACTTGGCCTAGAGGATGCAGAAGAGACTGAAAGGCTAAAATGAGCATTTCTATTCAGTTCAAAACAGCAGAATGAGCAACACTGAGATTAATTAAAAAGAACCACTTTTCTTGAGTTAACAGTAAGTAGAAAAACAATGAAATGATTGTTTTGGGGAACCTTTCCGACTTAAGATGAAAACAAACCCAGGACAACAGTGAGATTCACCCTGGCTCCCGCAGCTGATACGGGGATGAAGCTCCCCAAGGTTGGGTGAGGTGCTTTTTCCCCCTTCATTTTCCAGACAGAGCAGGGATCATCTATGTGGGCCATGCCTGTCTGCTGCTCCCCAAACCACCAGGCATTTCCTGAAGCTAAATTATCTTCATGCATGGCCGGCAGTGGGAACTGCTGCAGGGCTCCTGACTCTCATTAAGCCTTCAGGGCAGGTATGCTGGCATCCATATTCTGACACCAAGACCGGGGTGAAGGTGACAGAGACAGGAGCTCCAGGCAGCACAACCTTCTGCAGAAAAAAACACCAACGAAGTGTTGCCACAAGCCTCCAAGCCCGTGACAAGCCACACAGTAAACAGGCTGCCTTTTGCAAAGTCCTTCCAGTGTCTTGAGCCTTCCACCATTAATGCCTCCTAAGGAAGAGCAACCCTGTCCTATCCATTTTGTGGGTGAGGAAAGTAAGGCTGCCATTCGAAGCTCCGTAGAGTTATACCACTCATGACAGTGACGTGATCCTTGTAAGTATAGTATTAGCATTTTATAGCCTGCCTGGTTTTCTACTCTGATATGTAATCTCACTTGACCCTCAGTAGCATTTTGGTGACCCATGAGGGCAAGATGTGTTTGTGTATGTGTGTGTGTGTGTGTGTGTGTTGCTCTTGTCAGGGTGTGCACATGTGTGTGCTGATGCATTCATATGAAAGCTAGAGATCAACATTGAAAGGCTGTCAGTTCTCTCCCCCTTATATTTTGAGACAGGGTCTCTCACTGAACCTAGAGCCCAAGCATGTGCTAGGCTGGCCAGCCAATGAGCTCCAGGTACCCTCCTGTCTTCACCTTCCCAGCACTGGGGCTCCAGGCACCATGCACAGTATCACTTTGGAGGCATATGCCACGTGGAGATGTACCTAGCTTTTTGTCTAAGTGCTGGGGATCTGAACACAGACTCTCATGTTTACACGTCAGATTGAGCCATTTTCCCAGCCCGAAGGCAGAATTTTTATCTCTGTGTTATTAATATGAAAACCAAGACTCAGAGAGGGTAAGTGATGTGCCTGAGGCCAGAACGAAAGGATGAGCAAATCAGATTCATTGTTCAAATTCGGCTGGGCCTCCCACCACATTGGCTGCATCCAGTGTGATTACAGTTAATTGTGGGAAACAGATTATTGAAAGAAAAGACATTTTCCTACAAGAAGTTTGGAATGGAGGGCACTCTAGAGACATCCTAACCAGGTTGAATTTTTCATCCAAGGCTCTAGCTGAGAGTGGGTCAGAGCATCCACATACTTGTGGGTATCTACGTGCAAAGGTCTCGATTAAAGTGACAAGGCTATTATTACCATGTGGGAGAAAGGACCATGATTTTTTATTAATAAAAAGAAGGGAAGGGGGGGTGCACAGACCTGTCTGAAAGAAATATGGTGCAAGAGAATGTGGGGTGGGCATGTCCACTTTTTAAATGTAGTTCAGCGCATGCGTATAGGGGCTTACGTATAGCCAATGTAGTCATGCATATAGATTACGAGACCACGCTGCACATGCGCATAGATTGCGACGGGTATAAGGCCCTAGGGTGACTAGGCATGTTGCCTAGATGCTGATGGCACGTGCGCGTCCCTGGGACACACACATGCACACACACACTACCACCACCACCACCACCCCCACAGAAATGCTAGCACCTAGGGTGACTAAGCATTTAAGCATTTTACCTTAATGCTGATGGCCCTGGGACCCGAATGTGATGGAAATGACAACAAAGGCTATCTGGGAAAATTGTCATTGATGGTGTGTTTGGGGGAGTGTCACTTCCTGTTACATAGACAGGGCAAGTGCTCCGTAAATGCCCATGGGATTCATCTGATCCTTGGGAGATTCTGTGGTGTAGGAGCTGAGAAGATGATGGGATGACGCAGTGGGTAAGTCCTAAGACCTTGCTGTGCAAATACGAGGATCTGAGTTCTAATTTCCAGTATCTTTGCAAAAAGTTAGGCATTACCATGCATGCCTATAAACCTAAGTGCTGGTACCAGGGACAGGGACAGGAGGCTGGCTTGGTTTGCGGGTTAACAGCTAGCTCTGAGTTCAGTGAGAGATCCTAGCCCAGGGGAGTATGGTGGAGAACAAGAACCATAGACCGGGCAACCTGATGTCTGTGCGCGTGCACACACACACACACACGCATACACACACACACACACACACACACACATAGAGCAATGCTTCTACATTTTTCAAGAATGTTTTCAGGGCAGTGGCTTAGCTCAGAAACCATCACCCCATTTTCCTACCTCTTAGATGAAGACTCATAGTTCCTGAGACAGTTGGGAACGGGCCTTGGATCCACTCAGAGCAGAACAGGGACCAGGAGCTGGGGCTGTGCCTTTGCTAAGTGTAAGAGGCCCCTTCTCTGGAGCTGTGTGAGAGCCGCATGAGTGCAGAGCATAGTGGAGTGAGAACAAAGTCCTGCCCCCTGGACGCCACAGGACACCGTGTTGGCCCACTCGCCACTCAGCAAGCAGAGTGAAAGCAAGAAGAACTTGAGGAAAAAGCTTGCTTTCCCCGTGTAGGTTAAACATGCCACCTCTCCTGGCCTCATTTGCACCGTGCGTTTGTCAGAAGACCTTTAGACTGAACTGGAGCAAGCCACCGTACTTTCCACGTGCCGACGAGTCTCAGCCACAAAAAAAAAAAAAAAAAAAAAAAAAAAAAAAAAAAAAAAAAAAAAAAAAAAAAAAAAAAAAAAAAAAAAGTTGGTGGCTCATGCAAGACAGAAAGACACCCAGGGGTCCTGGGGGCTTCTGGCCTACAATGATGCCCACACTAGATCAGCTTAGGTGATGCAGGCTTCCAATGGGGATCTCGGGGTCAGCAGACACTCCACCTTCTAGGCCAAAGGCAGTGGAAACCCAGAGTAGCATCCCTGGCAAATGATGAGTTTCTCTCCCTGCCGCAGCCATCTCTCTTCTGTCAGAGCCCTAATGAGGTTTCAGTGCCAGGAGGCAAGCAAATGGAGAGCAAACAGCCCAAAGTCACTAACGTTACTGACAGTAACTAGGCTGCGAGAGCTTCGTGCTGCCTCTTCTGCCTAAGAGGAACAGAGCTAAGGGGGAGAGCTTGGGCCTTTTCATTGGGGGTGGGGGGAGAGGGGAGAGTCTCAGGGATCCATCTGTGCCTGCACCAAGGATATGGAATTAACCCTTTCTGCCTCATTAGTTGCTAAATGCTGAGATTAACAACCGAGGCTGGGAACAGGGGGTTCTAGATGCTGTTTCTATGGGCAAAGACTCTGCAGTGGGGTCCTGGGGAAGTCACAGAAGCAGCCCCAGGTGCCGAGAAGCTTAGGTTTACTAGATTACCAACTTCCTGCCTCCCAGCTCCTCCTATAGCCCCTGATCTCTGGAGCTCCTTTCTAAAGGCCTTGAAGGGCTGACTTATAGTGTAAAGGTGAGGCAGACCTGGGTTCAAATCCTACCCCCACAAAGTAGAACCAGTTCTATGTTGTAGTTCCCGTATTTGTGGGGAAGGAACTAGCTGCCTCATGAGGTTTCCGTGAGAGTTGAAGAAGATACCATTTCTATATTGTAGGGATACAATGTTGCATCTTAGATGACTTGTGTTCGAGCCCTTGTCCATCCCAGCCTCACCTGCTCTTGTTTAACTGCCAAAGAACCCGTGTTTGGAGCCTGTGTCAGTTTGTGTTCTGCTCCAAGAAAACATCAGAGACGGGATAATTTACAAACACCAGAAGCACATCTTCTCGCAGTGCAGGGTTTAGAAGGCTGGGAAGCGTGGAAGGCCCAGAAGGTTCCACTGTCTAGCAAGCAAGGGCTAATCTCTGATTCTGAGGCTGTGTCTTTAGGCTGCAAATTCTGGTGAGGGAAGTCCATTGTGTGTACACACAAGGTGGAAGGCAGAAGGAAGGTGAACGGGCAGGGGAGCTAAATGCGCTCTGTGAGGTGTCTTTGGTACGGGCCTTAACCCTGTTCTCCTGAGAGTCCACATGGCCTAATCCTGTTGAAGGCTACACCTCCTAGAATAGGCATTGGCAATACCTGGATTTCGGAGAGGACACACAAAGCACAGCTGAGCCTGCTAGCACTGAGAGTGAGCTTTCGAATCAAAATAGGAGGAGGGAGGGAGGGAGGAGGGGGGAGAGAGAGGGGGGGGAGGGAGGATTGTGGGGATTTATATTCCAAGAGCAGAGGATTCCTTAGGAAAGAGGCAAGTGGAAGCAGAGGATTGGGAGTGGGCAAGGAGGAGGAATGCCCTAGGGGTGGGCTAGCACTGAGGACTTGCGGTGTGGACAGACAGGTTTACAGCAGAGCTGTAAGAAGTGACTTCTAACGGTGGTCTTGACACCGTCTGTATTGACCTACGGAAGAACTCTCAGTCCATGCATTGCCTAGCTCAGATGGACCTGTGAGCTTCTCTGTGCTGTATTGCTTTGGTTGTTAATTAATAGTTGGTCCCTGCCCAGTGTGGGTGACACCATCTCCTCGGCAGGTGGTCTGGGACTGTATACCAGTTAGGTGAGCAGGAGCCCTCTAGACTTGTTTCTCCCTGGTTCCTGCCTCAGGCTCCTGCTTGAGTTCCTACCCTGACCTCCCTTAATAACAGAACCGTGACCTGGAAGTGTAAGCCAAATAAACCCTTTCTTCCACTAAGTGGATTCTGCTCAGAGTGTTTTATCACAACAGCAAGAGAAAGGAAAGTATTGAGGAAGAGTGTGAGAAGAAGTGTTTAACGAGGCCGTTCATTAGCCACTCCTTTACTTCACGTCATTAAAGAGCAGAATAGCATAGGAATTCTATTGGCTATTCGTCTGGACCTTCTCCCAGGGGACAGCACCAGATCACGTGGACTCCAGGTATCGTTGGTAATAATATAAACCACAGTATAGCGCAGTGCTTGCGACACAGTATCCACTAATCAGACACCATGCCGTTCTAGCTTGAGAGCTCAGGAGAGAGGAGACACCTACGTGCAGGGATCTGTGTCTAAGACCCAACTCGGAAAAAAACCCGATAATGAAGGAAGGAAAATGGCATAAAACGGGTCTGTTGTCATTACCATCTTGGCTGAAGTTGAATGGAATTCTGGGAACATCAAGCGAGGAAGAACTAATCAGCTCAAATAGGCTTAGAGCTAGGCACAGCCGAAGTGTGTGCGTGTGGCGGAGAAGTCTTAGCCATCCAAGCCCCAGGGAAGTGGTTTTCAGTCCTGGCTGTGCATTAAAGCCGACTGGAGAGCTTTCAAAAAGACTAACATCTGCTCCCGGCTCAGATCCGTTGAGGTAGCATTTCTGACTCTGGGCATCAATATTTTTATGATGTCCCCAAATGACCTAGCACTGTGAAGCTCAGTTGAAGGTGTTGGAAACTCGATTCTGGGGTGCCACCTGTGAAAACACCGCAGTTCTGATCTGGGTTTGGAGAAAAGACCAGAAAGATGCCAGGTCAGGAAGGGTTGGGTTTGCAGGCAACCTGAGCTTCTTTTCTCAGGTGGGTCCTTAAGTCTGTAGCTTCAGAAAGACCTGTCTCTGACACTGGTCAGGCCTAGGGGCAGGAGTTGCGGAAGCTGCCTTGGGAACAGAGCCAACAAGTGAGGGCAGGAGTGGGACCTGGCATAGGTGGACCAGAGTCCAGGCTCAGCATCAGGCAAGATGGTTGAGTACAGATCCAAGGCACGGGCTGTTTAGACTAGGGACTGACTAGTCACAGTCTGATCAAGCTCAGCACAACATTTTTGAGAAAGGCTGAAATCTAGTACCCATACACGGATACAGGGCCGGCGGTGATGGGGTAGGAGAGGGTGGTGCATGGCAAAAGTGATGACGATGCTGATGTTAGATATGAGCAGGAATGTGATGGAGACCGTGTCAGCTGGGTGGTGATAATATTATGACGGTGTGGTGGCATTATGATAGGAGTACTAATGATCATGGTATACCATGCAACAGATGACCTTGACGCTCCTGACTTAGGTCATATGCCATTATTCTTTCTATCCCCATAGGTCAGAAGTCTTAGTGAGCCTCGCTGGGACCTCCGCCAGTGGCCTCTTAATGCTGGAACAAGGCAGGCTCAGTGAGTTTCTGTTCCTTGCTGGCGAAGCCATCTATTTCTTTCAGGTTGTTGGCCAAACTCAAAATTAAAGCTATCAGACTGAGATTCCCTTTTCCTGGAAGCTGTTAGCTGGGTCTAGTTCAAAGGCCTCTGATATCACAACTTTGTATGTTTTCTGTATTGCGCCCTCTAGTGGTAGCAGGCTGAGTGCTGCTGTCCACCGACTCCCTTTGCCCCCCCCCCCCGCCCCCCAAATCTCCTGCCCACATTATTAGACTGTGCTTCCTGGAGGACTTAACCTGCAGGATTCCTTTCTTTGTGGTGTGTATATGGGTCCTAGATATTGAGTCACGACCTTTTTGGTGGGAAGACCTGTTCTGTGTCAATGACGCTGAGGCAGTGATAGCTTTGTTGGTGGCATAGAGGCCCTTTCATTTTGACACAGGCACCCTGAGGTGGGGCTAGGAGGTGGGGGAGGGCGCAGCTGGATCAGGTTCCCACGGGCTTTAGAACAAAGTGTGACAGTCTGCAGGAGCAACACTGGCTGTCCCGCAGGCTAGTAAGGACTGGGCTGCAGAGAGAGAAACACACACAGTGCAGGAAGGGATTCAGAATAGGGCCAGACTTGGGCCAGTCCTTCACAGTCTTCTGTCCTCCACCTTGACTGCCCAAGGTTGGGTGTCACCTGTCAGTCTCTGCGCACCTCCCTCCTCCTTTCCCAGGCGACACTTGCTTTCTGATGGTTCCCCCTGGCTCACAGGGAGAAGAAGATGGCCCGAGATGGTGGTTGCTGAACACTACTGTCCGGTTAGATATTTATTATCTGACAGAAATTCATAGCTCTCACTTTACACGTGAGGAAACTGAGGCACACACAGCTAGTAAGCTGCAAAGCAAAGGTTGAGCCCAGGCTTTCTCTCTCTGCAGCACTGATCATCAGAGCCCGATTCACCAGTAAGTGGTGGGGAGCACAGGGAAGCTCGCTACCTCCTCATGGGAGGATGGCTTCTCTGATCTGGGCTCTGGAGTTAAGTGAAAGGAGGGTGGCTGCCTACAAGATGACTGTCCCTCTGTAACCTGGGCTATGACTCTATAGCTTCGATTCAGCCTATTTCAGGCAAATTTTCTCAGAATTGAAAACGTGAAGTAAACATTGTGTTTGACTATAGGTCCTAGGAGAAAGATGGAAGGGAAGTTTAATAAGTCAATGTTGTTTCCACAGAAGGCTCTCTCTCTCTCTCTCTCTCTCTCTCTCTCTCTCTCTCTCTCTCTCTCTCTGTCTCTGTCTCTCTGTCTCTGTGTGTGTGTGCGCGCGTGCACACGCACGCATATGTGTGTCCCTGCCCCTGGCAGCTGCCACTCCAAGACTGGCTGCCACTCAGCACAGAGGGCAGGGCTGCTGCTGCCTCCCCTAGCTGTAGGCTTTAGTCCAGCATCCTTGACCCCCTGCCCTGCATTCAAAGGCCACAGCCCCCAGCATGGAACAGCTAAAAACCACCAGAGGACTGCCTTTTCAAGTGAGGTGACTCAAATTTGTCGGGATTGTTTTAAGGGTCTAGAGGCTGTTTCAGAAGACAATCCATTTGTGAATGGTAAGCGAAGGCCCTGCCGTGGGAGTGGATGGGCTGGAGATGTGAGTCTTGCATTTCAATAAAGCAGGGTTCCTGCTATTTTTTGATTTTCAAACTTCCCCACAGGGTGGCTAGGCTTGGATCAGAGGATATTCACACTGCTCCCCCAACCCTCAGCCAGGCTGCTGAATTGTTTTTTTTTGTTTTGTTTTGTGAGGAAATTGAAACCTCCAGGTGGAAGTTGGGTTGTTCTGGGGTCACACTGTTCTGCAAGGGAAGATCCCAGACTGGAGGCTTCTTCTCAGGTCAGGCCACTTCCCTGTGAGGGAGGAAGAGGGGCAAGTGGTCATTTGAATCTAAAGAATTCAGAGGAAAGGGAAAGGAAAGGATGAGGAGAGGAAGAAGAAGGGTGGAGAGGACTAAAAGGAGGAAGGGAGAAGACATGGAAGAGAGAAAGGTAGGAAGGAGGGGGAAAGGGTATGTACTGGCTAGTTTTATGTCAATTTGACACAAGTTAGAGCCCCCTGAAAGGACCCTCAATTGAGATAATGCCTCCATGAGATCCTGCTGTAAGACATTTGCTTAATTAGTGATTGATGGGGGAGGGCCCAGTCTTTTGTAGGTGGTGTGGTCCCTTGGGTGGTTGATCCTGGCTTCTGTAAGAAAGCATGCTGAGCAAGCCACGAGAAGCAAGCCAGGCAGCAGCCACCTTGCCTCAGGTTCTTGTCCTGTCCTGACTTTCCTCAGTAGGGAACTAGTACCTGAAAGTATAGGCTGAAATAAACCCTTTCATCCCCGATTTGTTTTTGGCTATGGTCTTTCTTAGGAACAATACAAACTCTAAGACATAGCAGAAGGAAAGGGAGGAGGAGGAGAAGGGAAAGGCGTGGGTAGAGTAGAGGGGAGAGACGGGGAAGGGAGGGAATGAGGAGAGGAGCGGAAGAGAAGAGAGCTAAAGGAGAATCAATCCATGGTAGTGGGGAATTCTAATGGGAATTTCACAGATAGAACCAAGGGCTCTTGAATGACAGGAGGGATGTTGTGTAATCAGAATAGACAATGAGAGTTTCAGAAATGCCACCCACCATAACCTCCCAATGCAGAAACTAGATTATCGCGTTTGAGCCTGAACCCACAACTGGGACTCGGAAGCCTGGCTGAACAAACAGTGATGGCATCTAAAAATCTGGAAGGCCAAAATGACTAAGCTGAAAATGCTGCCGGGAGGGGTGAAAGCATCCAACCATCTAACCACAGCTATCAGGTCAGCTCTATCCTGTGGCCTAAAGATCACTGGATTCAGAAATCCACAGCTCCCATCTCATCTTCCCGGAGCCTGGGGCTGCTCCGTGCAGATGAAAGAATATGGAGAGATAGGCCCAACTGGCCCAGAGGATGCCAGGCCCCAGCAACTGCAGATGGAGCAACTTGTGACAGACCGAGCTGGAACATCCCAGCCCACCAGCAGGATCACAGCCCATTGTAAAACCCCGGTTGTTTGAAACCACTGGGCTTTGAGATAGTTCACAAGACAGCAGTAGATAACGGAACAGAGGGATCCATTTCAGAGTCTCCTTTGGTTCTGATAAAGTGTTACACTTCTTGATAAATAACTTACGCTCTATAAATTTATGGAGGCACGCAGAACTCTTCCTCTCCCTGTGCCCAGCCGTGTACTTACTTGAAAGCAGCGTGTTGAATTGGTATAGATTTGCAAATGCTATAAGAGGTGGGAAATAAAACCCAGAGGATTGGGAAGACAGCTTTGCAGGAGAGTGCTCACCTACATACACTGGAGTTTAATCCTCTAGAACCCAAGGGGGAGGGGCTTGATAGCTGTCTATAATCCCAACTCTGCAGAGGAGAAGGCAGACAGGTCCCTGGGTCCTCTGGCCACCCAGTCTCACTTACTCAGAGAGTTCCAGGCCAGTGGGAAACAATGTTTACCTACCGCCTCCTCGGAAAGGTGGCCAATGCCTGAAAACCAACATTTAAGGCTGCCTTCATGGGACACATAACTGTGCCTGTACATATGTGTCTACCTACACCTACATGAACATGCATGTCCATATTCTCAGAATCATCTTCCACTTGGGCTCTCAGTCCATTTCCTTGTGGTCAATGCTATGTAAGTTTCTTCCAGATCTTTGGGGCCAGGATGGACTCTGTTCACCCTTACTCATCTCTAGCACCTATAGATGTATCCGTATTTCTTTGATATACAAAGCAACTGTTTTGCACCCCCATTAGCCATTATCTCAAGCACATTAGCATCATGATGGATCCCAAGCGCATCAGCATCCGATGGATCCAGGATGGGCAGTTTCGCTGTCTCCAGTCTTGAGAATTCACAGAAGGACCTTCTGGCATACTTCCACTTTGTTACCCACGGATGTTGGTTACCTTTCCAAAATTAAAGAGGGATCTCAATTGACTCCATGACAGGCATGTTTATTTGGGAATTATACGAGCTTGTCTTAAGTTACCTTTCCTGCTTCTGGAACTCATGAAAGGGTTTCCTTTGGCCCTCAGTTTCCAGGGTGGAAGGGAAATGAAGATGTTGGGAACACATTGCATCCCCGGCCAGGAAGCAGCTCCGTTTTTGGCAGGTCTTCCCACCTCAGCGAACCCACATGAGATAATCTCCCACAGTCATGGTCAGAAGCCCAGTTCCCAGGTGGTGCTGGACTTTATTAAGGGACAGCTGGGGCTAACCATCACAGGTTTTTTTTTTCCTGACCACTGTAACAGATCTCTCCACATAACAGTGTCCCGTCTGAGATTCCCAGTACCATGCAGGTTAGTCACATTTTCATCTTACAGGAGGAAAAACTGAGTCCAAAAAAAAAAAAAAAAAAAAAAAAAAAAAAAAAAAAAAACTTGAGCATGTACCAAAGGGCATACAGCTAATAAACCTTTTTTTTTTTTTCCAACTCAAATGCACTAGTATTCCACAGGGACCCAAGACATGGAGAAAACTGAAACCAAAGACACACTAAGAAAACCACATTACAAAGAGATTAGAGGATTCTAATTGTCTCATTCACTGGTTTTTCTGTGGTCATAAAAGGATGGCTGATCTCTAAAATGCAAGATTCTGAAATTACAAAGATAAGGGCTTTTGTAGAAATTCCAGCATACCCTTGTGGGGAGGGTAGTAGTGGTGGCCTCTGGGAGCTGGGAAGAGGTTGTTCCACATCAGAGCCTGCCCCTGGGCCTCATGAAGCTGAGATGAGCCTTACATAGCCAGATGGTACCCCCGGGGATCACGCTTAATGTTCCTTGGCCTGGATTTTCCATCTGGGGCTCAGTCATGGAGCATTGTTCCCGCTCTGAGAGGTGACCGTGAACTAAGGCATTGGTGGGACATCCTGGGATGCCATGGGGAAGCTGGCATTCTGTAAGTTTAGAATGGAGTCTGTCTTTCCACCTCACAGACACAAGACTGTTACTTCACATCCCGACCCCAGTTGAAGTTGGAAGGAAAGGATCATTGGATAAAGGAAGTACTAACTGCACGGACTGGGCCTGTCCAGCCTCACAATGGGGATGGAGAACTCTCAGCTACATTGCAGAGACAAAGAAGCAGGCTTCAGGGGATCTACAGGCCTCCAGATATGGAGCAGCTTAGCTGCTGGATTTTCTGGGATCCTGTGTTTGAAACTTCTTGATTGCTGCTCCTTTGACTGTATCTGAAGCTTGGGAGCAAAGCAGGCTGGAGCCGGCAGCTCAGGCTTCTGGCCGAGAGACAGTAAAGCCTGAGAAAGGAAATCCCAGGGTTAGAGCATCCTTCACTCCTTGCCCTGCGTTCTCTCCAGGGGGCTAACACAGCATGAGCAGTGAATGTTTTTAGCTCCTAGATTTGGAGCCTAGATCTGAATGCAAGTCATGAGTATTGGTAGATAAGGGGAGAGATGTCACATGATGGTTCAGTACTCAGGCTGGACCACTCATGGTCACACCTGGGCATTTGCCTGTGGTAGCCATGTAAGATATTGGTCATATTTGATGCTGGTCTCTGTGCCTTGGTTTCTCCGTAAGTAAAGGAGAGGCTAAAAACAGCACTCTCTTCATGAGGCTACTGAACACATAAATAAGTTAATTTGCATAAAGAGCTGAGAACACTGCCTGGTGCAATAATAAGTACTGGGTAAATGGGAATTGCTTTCATTTTCCCATCAAACTGTCCGAGGCTGTCAGCAATGAAGCCAGACCAGCTCCCAGAGAGGAGGAAAGGAAGGGGGAAGTTCCCCACACAAAGTCAGCTCTCCAGAGCTATTTGCTGAAAAATAGGTGTTCTCTCTGCTTTCACCTTGCCAGGAACCTTCTGGTCACAAAGGACCCCATACCTCATCCAGGTATGGAAGGTTTCAAGGGTGGAGAGCTGGGCTTTTCTCCCCAGGCAGGTAGATGTTCCTGCCTGAGTGCGCTCGCCTACTTGTGTAAGTGGAGACAGGGCAGAGAAACCGGGTAAAGACTGGGTAAGGAAATATTGCCTCTGCACTGGGAGATCTGGATTGGGATAGGGAGATGAGCCAAGAGATCTCTTCAAATCCTGACTGCTGTGTGATAATGCTCTTGTATACTGTAAAGATTTGTCACTCATATTGGTTTAACAAAACGTTGATTGGCCAGGAGTCAGGCAGGAAGTATAGGTGGGGCAACCAGAGTAGGAGAATTCGGGGAGGAAGAAAGACAGAGAGATGCAGTTGCCAGGCAGAAGCAGAGGAAGCAAGATGACAGTGCCTCACTGATACAAGGTACTAAGCCATGTGGCTAAACATGGATGAGAACTATGGGTTAATTTAAGTTGTAAGAGCTAGTTAATAATGAGCCTAAGCTAATAGGTCAACTCATTTATAGTTAATATAAGCCTCTGTGTGTTTCTTTGGGACTGAACAGCTGTGGGACCAGGCAGGACAGAAGTCTCTGTCTACCCCTGACTCCACCAGATACCAGTACAGCCTAGACAAGGGACTAACCGTTCTTAAAATACCAGTTTTCCCTCCTCCCATAAAGACGTCTCTGTGGCATGAGAAGCATAGCACCATCTTCCACACTTTGACTGGAGATGGCCTCTAGTCTCAGCACAGATGAGTTCTCATTCATCAGCCCCTCCTTATATACCTTCCATGTGTCTGGCACTGTGCTTGGCTCAGAGATGTGGAGAAGACAAAATCAGACAGCCTTTCCTCCAAAGGGTCCTGTGGACATTGAATTGTGATTGTGAGTGTAGCCTGTGAGGTGACTTAGAGCTAAGGTGGCTTAGAGCTGTGCCAGGCAGGGATGGGTCTTCCTGACCACTGCAAGAAGGGAATATTCTGGTGGCACTGTGTGTTTTAGCAGGACCTTTTATCCACCCAACACTGCACTGCATCCAACCTTAGGGACATCAGCATCTTCTCTTTTCCCTATGGATATGGAGTCTCCAAGCTTCTCCCACCAGGTGACCCTGGAATTCTAGTGCCAGTTGTCACAGACTGCCCCTCCTCCCTTTGCCCAGAGTTCCTAAGCACATCTGATTCTATCAAATCTGATTGCCTCCCTCTTCATCAGGACCCTTGCCCCAGGAGACTGGAGCCAGGCCACATGGTTAGTTATTTCCAGAAGGTTGCTTCCAGAATTAAAGCAGGGGAGGTATCTCTGGAGCCAGGTGGTGAAGGGGGGTAGGGAGGATAGTGCCCTAGGAAAATGGTGCTGCTAGTTGTCATGACAACTGTTGCTAGGTGTCACCAGGAATCCGCATTAGAGGTTGACCTTCCCAGGGGAGGGGAAAAAACAATAGACGTTGCGTGGCACTGTTTCCCTTGGCTGAGCTAGTCTGACCCATCCATCAATTCTTTCATCCATCCATCCATTCATCCCAGCCATCCATCCATTCATCCCAGCCATCCACTCAGCCTCTCATCCCTCTATCCATCCACCTGTCCATTCATCTCTCCACTCAGTGAGCATTTTCCAACACTGTTTATTAGGACTACTGTGGGCCCTGGGAATTCATGAATAAGTCAGGGCTTGTCCTAAAGAGCTCAAGACAGAAATAGAGAAAAAAATGCAAATATATGAAAATTTTGCTGGACATTTTAGAGGGCTCAGCAGGTTGAGGTACTTTGAGCCAAGCCTGATGACCTGAATTCAATTCCCAGGACACTTGCGATTGAGAGAGAAAACCAACTCCTGCAAGCTGTCCTTTGACCTCCAGGGGCTGCAGGGGTGAAGATACCTGGGATGGGGAGGTGGCACAGATGTGCACACTGACTGAAGCCATAGTCCTTGGAGCCAGGAGCGTTTGGAGTGTCTCTTCATGGTGACTGAGAAGGAGCACTCCAAGTGGGCCAGGACGGAGCTTACTGTAAGGGCAGGTGCAGTGGAAAAGACTAGTTATATAAGGACTAGAAGTGGAGTTAACTTGGCAGTGAGAGAGTCCTTGGGAAGTACTGGAGAGGCTTCTGTGGAGTGGGGAATGGAGGCTGAGGAGTTCCAGGAAGAGTGGAGGTGGATGCTGTTGTATTAGCCTCTCTTCAGGAAGCTCAGTATGAGGGTACGGGGAGGGAGCAGTATGGGAGAGGAGGGTTCTTCAGTGGGGAACTTGAACAAATTCTGGGGATCAAGGAGAAGTCATTCAGGAGAGAGTGACAACAGGCCATGATGCGACATGCAAAAGTGGCCAGTGTTGCCAGTGACTCAGCTCTGTCGCTATGGGGTTAGTTACTATGGCTCAGGGGCACACTTCATGCCTCTGAGATACCAGCTCATGAAATGTGGAGGGCAAGTTGGGGAGCAGGTATAAGGAGGTGACAGTTTCAAAATGGAAGAGTCACAGCGTGTTTCTCTATCTATCTGGACCTGCATTTTTCTATGTGAGTTTGTATGTGTGTCCTTTAGTCTGTGAGCTGGCGTGTATCTGTGAATGTGGCGATATCACTCTGGGGGTAGGTCGTGGTGGGTCAGGGCAGCAGGAGGATTTCCGGTTTTCCTAACCCCTGACCCTGGTGCGTGTGCGTGTGTGTGTGTGTGTGTGTGTGTTCTGGTGTGTGTCTGAGGGCATGTGTCTCTGTGCCTGCTTCTTTGTGTGTTCATGTCTGCCCTTGTTTGTCTCTGTGTGGGATGGCAGCGTGGAGTATGTGTCAGAGTTGGAAAGACCTGGAGACTCTTCTAACCGAAATCATTCCATTGTTCAAGAGAAACAACCAGCTCCCGTGAAACTCAACTCAAGATGGCAGAGAACAGGGCTGCAGAGAGCTCAGCTGGGAAGCACTTGCTGTACAAGTGTGAGGATCCAAGTTTGCTTCCCCAGAACCCACATAAAAAAGGCAGGTGTGGTACCATGTGCTTATAATCTCAGCATCTGGGAGTGAAGGCCGTGCATCACCAACCAGCCTAGCCTGACTAGTGGGAGACCCTGGCTCTAAACCAGGTGGGCAGGATCTGGGAACAATGTGTTTGTCCTCTGGACTCCAGATGCATAAATACACATGTGTATCTACACACACACACACACACAATACCAGAGACAGAAGAAAGAACCAACTGTTCTGCTCACACATTGGCCTCCAGATGCACATGGTGTGTGCCCATTGTGAACATAGTCACACAGGGCCCAACCCAGACCTTCAGAATGGGAGGTCACTGGAAGTTTGTGGCTTCTTGGAATCAGAGTTATACCTGGATTACACAAAACTTGCCCCTATCTTACCTGAGGCCCAGCTCCAAATGGATGGACATTGCCCTGAAGCTTGTTTTCATTTGGCCTAAGAAATGATCTGGATCGTAAGAAATGCCCAGCACAGGGATGGTCAGGAGCCTAGGGGGCCAGCACAATGGTTATGAGCACTGTCTGCTCGCTCATCCAGAGGACCTGGAGTCCATTCCCATCATCCATATGCTCACTCACAACTGTCTGTAATTCTGGTTTCAGGGGACCCAACACCCTCTTTCGGTCTTTTTCTGACACCACACATGTGTGCTCATTAGGACAACACATCTTCATACACAGAAAGCAATTAAAGACAATACTTTAAAAAGAGAGATGATCAGGTGACCAGGGCCACACTGGCTGCTGAGTGCTGACACATGCCCACTCAAGACAGGAATCAAAGCCTACCTGAGGTAAGTTCTCTCCACCAGCTGGTCAGAGCTGGTGGACGCTGGTGTCCCACCTGCAATTTTACTTCCTCCTGTGGGTCTCATTTTGTCATCTAATTTGGTGACAAATCAAGGTGACTTGTAGGGAGCAAGCCTGTATTTAGTGTGACATTCTCATCTGGAATGCTAGCCCTGTGTACACCCTTACCCTCACTCAGTGGATGTCTGTGGAGACAGAACAGAACTATGGGGTGGGGGCCCTGAAAGCCCTAGCCCCAGCCCAATCCCCCAAATCAGATCATTGTTACCAAGGTTGGAAAGAGCTAACCCATCTACACTCCCCAAGGCTGCTTCTAAATGATCGGCAGCCATGCCCCCTGCTGCAGCTGAAGCCCGCATGTGCTTTGGATAAATGGTACTCACTTCCCTTTGAGCAGCTCCGTCTAATAGAAACATAATTATGCCAGGCACGTGATTTAAAAATTTTAAGAGACACGTTTTGAAAACTTAAGAGGAAGGCCTAGAATGAGTTTCAATAATGTATTTTAGTTAACCCACTATAACCAAAATAATATTATCATTTCAACATGCAATCAATTATTAATTTTTTTGCATTCTGCCTAGGAACCTTGATGAATATTTTACGCATACAGACTTTCTCAATTTGAACTCACCACATTTTGAAGGATTGGAAGTTATGTGTGTCTGGTGATTTACATATCAGACAATACAGCTTGGGGGGGAGGAGTCTCTGATGTTGCTTCTCAGGTGAAAGCCCTGGGCCTCAGTTTCCCCATCTCTGCAATCATGGTGATAGTCTCCATTCTTTTGATACCCCTGGGGTATTTTCAAGGTCTATGAAATCAAATAGCACGCTGGATTTCAGAGCACTTGTTCTGAGAAATAAGAAAACATCGTGCTACTCTGAGATTCCATCTTATACCTGTCAGAGTGGCCAAGATCAAAAACATTGATGACAGCTTATTCTGTAGAGAACGTGGGGTACAGGGAACACTCACTCCTGCATTGCTGGTGGGAGTGCAAACTGGTGCAGCCACTTTGGAAGTCAGTATATGATGATTTCTCAGAAAATTAGGAAACAAACTACTTTAAGACCCAGCAATACCACTTTTGGGTACATACCCAAAGGATGCTCAATCATATCACAAGGACATGTACTCAACTATATATGTTTATAACAGCATAATTTATAATAGCCAGAGACTGGAAACAACCTAAATGCCCTTCTACCGAAGAATGGATAAAAAAAAATGTGGTACATGGAGTACTACACGGTGGAAAAAAATAGGATCTTGAAATTTGCAGGCAAATGGATGGATCTAGAAAATATCATATTGAGTGAAGCAACCCAGACTCACAAAGACAAATATCATATGTACTCACTCATAAGTGGCTTTTAGACATAAAGCAAAGAAAATATAGCCTACAGTTCACAACTCCAGAGAACCTGAACAACAAAGAGAACCCTAAGAGAGACATGCATGGATCTAATCTACATGGGAAGTAGAAAAAGACAAGATCTCTTGAGTAAATTGGGAGCATGGGGACCATGGGTGGATAGAATAGGATGATGGAGGAAGAGAGGGGAGTGGAGAAAAATATATAGCTCAATAAAAACAACAAAAAAAAAAGAAAACATGGTTACAAACTAGCAATCTATGTGGCAAGTCAGCATCCAGCAGGTTTGTTCCATGCATCCCAGGAAGGCAACATCTATCTGTACAATCCAGTCTGGAAATCAAAAATCTTCATTTCAGACTAAGGCCAAGTATGAAGTCTCGGCCAGATGTGCTTCCTACTCAAATGTCTTTCCTGCTGTCCTTCTTTGAGCCCCAGTGTGATAGTCTTTCACAGGCTTGGCACATTCTTTAAGGCACAGGATATCTGCCTGGGCTAGGTAAGAGGGCCACTGCCTTCACACTGTGTAAAGACCAGGGGTACAAGAAGTTAAATTTGGGCTAGAAATTGAACCCATGGTAGCACACTGTTCTAAGTACCCAGGGAGTTTCTGGAACTCTCTCACCAGCGGAGCAGGGAGGAGGTGCCTCTAGTGTGGGGACAAGTGAGCATGTGCCAGGAGGGAAAGTTCCTCTAGGGACCCAGTTACAAACATCTGTCTAGTTGTGGCTCCTGAGAACTATGCCCTTAACACTGGCAAGGTAGCCCAGACCTAGGCCCTGGGGTTAATCTTTCTGTCTGTCCATCTTTCTTTCTGTCTGTCCTTTTCATTTTGAGGCAGTGGTTACTCTTCTCCTTCCTGCCTTTTCATACCATGTTTGGTAAAAACTGATGCATATGAGGACGCACACCCATTTTGTACTACAACCATCCAAAATTCAGAATCCCTTTTCCCAGGAATTATCTTATTCTAGCCCCAGCCTTTAGTTTTAGTGAGATATATCTTAGCACCATCAGAAGAGGTTGAGACTTGAACAGCGAGTCCAGATCTGGGCTTGCCTTCCCAGTGAACATACCTGGGAAGGCCACGCCTCCATCTCTTCATGCTGAGGGTATGTCAGCTCCACGATAGAATCTCTGTTTAGCCCCGTGTTGGGCAAAGGGTGGGAACAAACATTTGGGAGTTGATGAAATGCACATGTTTGTAATATGAGGTGAATATAGGACATGACAGTGACTGATTGCAGATCTTGGAGTCAGAAAGCTTTCTACAGATGCTCTGGCATCCCTCTGAAAAGGGGTGGTGGAGAGAAAGTGTAGAGAAGCAGATGGACCTCTCACACAGGCACGGTCCAGAAGAGAGCAGGATGCAGTTTCAAAACCATGTTGATGTGTACCGGACAGAACACCAGGCTACCTCCTTAGACCCACAGCTGTGCTGTGAATTCCATGGTACTGTGTTTGCTCCCCTTCTGCTAAGGTTGAATGAAAGAAGATGTCTTTGGCTTTATATTTTGATTTTATTTTATGTGGATGAGTGTTGTTTCTGAATTTTTATCTGTGCACCATTTGCATGCCTGGTGCCCAAAGAGGCCAAAAGAGAGAGGCAGATCTTATGCCCTGGCACTGGAGTTGTGACTTGTCATGTGGGTGCTGAAAATCCAACTGTGGTCTTCAGGAAGGGCAGCCACTGTTTTTAATTGCTAAGGCACTTCTCCAGATTCCCAGCTTTTGGCAATTTTTTTAGCACCACCTTGTCTATAGCACAGAAGGCATACACTGGCATTTGCAGCCTAGAAAGCAGCCGTCTATGCTTTTTCTCCCTGATTGAGCCATGCTAGGCTGGGCCAGCTATCAAAGAGCACGAATTTCCATTCACTTGGCAGGCACCTCTGCTCCCTGGGGCAAGCAGCTTAGCAATTGTGAAGATGCTAGAACTTAGCTTTGGCGGCAGGTGAGTTCAAAGGCTCCCTGACATAGCTCATCCTTCAACCACCCAAATGTTGTCCTTCTTGACAGACTGATAAAGGAGACGCCTGACTTCTCTACCAGAGAAGGTTCTAAAGCCAGTTTTGGTGTGGACTGGTCTGTCATTCCCACAATCCGTTGTCATCTCTGGGTGTCAGTTACTTCCCTTGAAATGATGTGGTTTGAGTCGATTATTTTCAAGCATCCTTTGCTCTTTGGTTGTCCACATCTTTTCAGTGCGGCAAGTTCAAACCAGGGCAGGGAGGGATCTGGCTGGTGGCCCAGTCACATAAGCAGCCTGTGTGTTGCTGTAAAAATTAGCCACTGAAGAGTCCAGATGTTTTAGCTGCCAGCGGTCAAAGAGAGCCCTCCTGACCACAGACCTTGACCAAATTTCAAGCTATTCAGACATTTCTTTGCAAAATAAACAAAAACAATGGAAGGAACATAGCCCAATAAAAAGACACTTACGGAGTTGCTGTTCGATGCCAAGGGCTGGAAGCACGCAGCTGCAGTCCTGTGCTTAGAGGTCACATTTGAAAGGGGCCTCTCTCCTCAGAAATCCCTGAAAGGGAAGTGGTTAGGAACCTTATTTTCAGATGAAGTGTCTGAAGGTCAGAGCCATCACTCAAATCTCAGATTCAATTATGTCACTTCCCAGCTTAAAACACATCAACCCCTTCCTATTATACACTCTGCCCCCTCCCTCACCTTTCCAAGACTCCAGCCCTGCTTCCCTTGCATGCCAGGGCCCTGGCCTCTGTTGCACACACTCCAGGCTCCATCTGTGAACCTTTGCACAGGGTTCTCTTCCTCCCGCAAAGCTCTCTGCAGCCCTTCAGCTGGATGGCTCCTTCAAATCCGTAAGACTTCAGCTTAAATGGCATCTCCTCGGAGAGGCCTCTTAGGAGAATCCTAAGTAATCCCCTTCTACCAATTAGTTTTCATTACAGCACCAGTTGCTTCCTTCATACCCTGTCTCACAATTTACATTTCTCATTCAGTAGCTGGCTCGTTCAGCCGAGCCCTGCCTTTCTCTAGTCTTTCTGTAGACACCAGGATGGAGGAAGGCAGGGCTCTTTCTTCACCTGCAGGTGCCTGGCAGTTAGCACAGTGCGTGGCAGATGCACATGCTCAAAGGAGGTGTGTTGGAGAGCCGTGATAATATGAAGACCTAGATGACAGGCCTTTCTTTGAAAGACCCTGCGAACTTATTGGGGGGAGGGCACTGTGCGGCTCAAACTTCTGCATCCTTGTGCAAAAATATCCAGCATGAAGAATCTGAGGAAGCAAAGATGAGTTTGGGCTCAGTTTCATCTTGGTGGGGTAGGAAGGGCCCAGTGGAGGGGAATGACTCACATTCTTGCAGCCAGGAAGCAACGAGAATGCCTGTGCCTGAGGCCTCTCTCCCTTATGGCCTTTTACTTCATACAGACCCCAGCCTATGCTATGGTAACCCCCCACATTCAAAGAGTCTTCGCACTGTAGTTAATCCTTTCTAGAAACATCCTCATAGACATGCAGACGTGTGACGTGCTAATCTCATAGGCACTTCTGAATCCAGTGAAGCAGACTGACAAAATTAGCCATCACTAACATATACATTGTCAGTCTGACACCCAAACACATCTCCTTAAAACTGTAACACTCTATCCCTAGCCCTCCCAAAGGAATATGTCCAGTCCGGAATGTTAAAGGCATCCAGTCCATTCCCCAAGAGTCTCCATAGTCTTAACAATCCCGACATTGCTCAAAAGTTCAAGGCCAAAATCTTTTCTGAGACTCAAAGCAAACCCTTAGCTAAGAGCTCCTTAAAAAACCCCAAAGCAAGCTAAAGACCTTCCAAAGCGCAATGAGTGAGGGTACACATTTCCATTTTTAAAGGGGATGGTAGGTGCTTAGCAAGGAATGAGGGAGCGAAGCAAGACCAAAACCTAGCAAAGAAGATGTTAAATCCTGAACCTCTGTCTTCCAGCAGGAGCCTGTGGTAGTTTGATGTGATTTCCCCAGAGTTTAAGTTTCCCATTTTTGCAGCTTCATCATCTTCAGTCTACATAGTATTTCCTGCTGTCTGGTTCTACTCACTGCCTGCTGCTATTCCAGGTAGATGTCCCATATTTAGGGCACCTCCAACTTCCTGATGTCTCCATTGCAGCTTAGGGTTAGCGCTCATAGCTTCTTGTATCATTGCTCAGGGATTGCCTGCAGGGCTTCAGATCCAATTTCACATTGCTTGTCATCGTGGACTTCCATTTAATATATGGCAGCCTCCATGACTCTTCAACTCTTGCATTTTGCTTGTCTGTAAATAAGAACCATAAAGAAAAAGAAGAAGAGTGGGAGGAGGAGAGGAGGAGGAGGAGGAGGAGGAGGGGGCAGGGAGAAGGGGGGAGGAGAAGGGGGCGGGGAGGAGGGGGGAGGAGGAGGGCGGAGGAGGGGGGAGGAGGAGGGGGGAGAAGGAGGGGAGAGGAGGAGGGGGGAGGAGGAGGGAGGAGGACTAGGAGGAGAAGAAGAAAGGAAGAAAGAAGAAGAAGAAAAAGAAGGAGAAAAGCTATTTCATGATTTATCACCAGCTTGATCAATTCATTAATTCAATAGTTGGACTCCTTTAACCTTGAGTGGTTCCTGGAGACTGAGAGACACAGTGGCCACTAGGAACCTTAGAAGTGTAAGAAGGAAAGGACGATGAGGGCCAGGGTCTGGACAGAATTTAGGTAAATGTATGATGGAATATTCCATGAAAACTAATCTTAGGTAAGAACAGGCAGTGGATTATGGGATAGTTGAGTGGACTGTTTACAGCCCCACCCCTATCCTGTAGAGAGCACTGAGTATCTCAGGTTTAAGTATTATGCATAAAAATATGAATGTTTGTTGTTTCCTCTATACACCTGCTATGGTCCCCAGCCCATCACAGGAATGCAGTCCATGTAGAAGAGTGAACTATAGTAGCCCCGGGGACCCTGAGTCTCTACTGCATCTCCCCCATGCTGCCCTGCTTAAGGTTAACTATCATGTATGGGATTTCGTTCCTGTGTGAAAATGAGCTGAGAAGTTTTCAGACCTGAGAGGATATGGTGTGACCAAGAGAACAGGCCTCGAAGGCACCTTAAAAATATTGGGATCCCCTTATCTAGGAAGGGACAAGATTTTCACTTTTATTCTGTGACTGACACATAATCGCCATGTTCCTTTACCTACTTGAAAGAGGAGAAAAATCACCCAAAATAGATTGAGCATCTTGGGTGAGGTCTCAAAAAAGACCGGATCCCAAACCAGGTCTCCCTGACTCCACAGCACATGTCTCCTCTACCTCAGCACTCTATTGCTCCCGCACAGGAGGGCACATGCCCCGAGAGATAGAGAAGGACCTGCTGGAAGCAGATTAAGGACAGAGCAAGGGCCGCTGGGTTCCTAAACTCCCCCTGCAGCAGCTACTTCTGGGCTGTTTGTATTTGGCGTCCATTGTGCACTGTGCGTTTGTTCTTCTATGAGTGATGTGGTGGGAGTCGTTGATGGCTGTAGGACATAAAAGCCCTATTTCCTGTTCCCAGAAAGCTCATGATTGCTCTGCAGGCAGTCACCAAGGAGCTCAGATGGAAGGCCTTCCTCCCGCTCTCTTCCCCGTCTCCCACACTCCAGGCCTTTTCCCTTTAGCAGCTGGGCATCGCTGCTGAGAGGAAGGAGAAAACACTCAACAAAGTCTCCCTTGACATGTTCTTGACTAATAATAACCAGTGCCGGGTGGAATGAACAGGGCAGCCTTCCAGGAAGGCTCCTATTCGGCAATGACCTCAGACGCCACCATCGCCCTCTGCTTGTCACAGGAATGAAGTAGGCAGTCGCTTCTTCAGTAGTGAGATGATGCCATTACTAGGGTCACAGAACAAAGGACATGAAGAAGGGTTGCTGGTCTGGCAAGTATGGCAAGTATGCAGAAATCCAACCCAGACTTGGAACCAATATTTTCTTCATGGGAGGGCACAGGACAGATCCAATTCACTCTGTGGGGTTAAAACGCAACGTTACAGAACAACAGGTATCCTTGACCCATGGAGACATGGGGTCCTGTTCTAGTGTCTATAATGGCTAGCTCTTGGGCCTTGGTCAGAGTTCGTCTTCTGTGGGCTCCCTCATCTATAAACAGCAAGGAAACATTCATCTGAAGAATACACAAAGAAAAATTTGCTAAACACCAAGCCTTGATTGAGCTATCACTTAATTGCAATGGAGATAATGACGATGATAGTGATGGAGACTGATCTCAGCCCGCCATTCCTCCTGGGTATCTTTGGAAAATGAAATATCTTTGATTCCCACTGATGCTTTAGGTTATGACAGTCAAGGGATGGGTGGGGTGAGGGCAAGGAAGACGACTCATTAATATTTAGCTCCTATCCTGTGGCATCTATTACAATAGGCTAATTTGCATAGGTTTCTTTTCATTTATTCCTCATAAGAAGCTTTGAAAAAGGATTTAGTCATATCTTATGAATGAGAAAACGGAGGTCAGAGAGGTTAAGTCGCTTGCTCAAAGGCATGCAGTGATTAATTTACGGAGCCAAGGTTTGACCCCAAGACTAAAGGCTGACTCTCTCTCTTATGGACTGGGTTTCTCAGGAACGAATGTGGAATGTAATCCCATGGTTTCTCAAGTGTGATCTTTTCTTTTCTACTGGAACATGTCAGAATAAACCCTGTCCCCAGACAATTCCAGCAAAGGAGACACGAACAGAAGCCTGGACCTGTTTTGACACCCACATTCATTTCTTCATTTATTTTGTTATTATTCACAGATTTTCATTAGTGTTCATTGAACCAGACTCTACTTTTGGCCCTAGGGACAGAAAGAAGAAAGAGTCTAGCAAAATTAATGACAGCTAGCAATACTGTGTGTATGCGTGATGTGCCCTTTGATAAATGTAAGTCATAGGTTGTATGTGGATGAATTCATCAGTGTCCAGTCAGGAGAGAAAAGTCATCCCAATTTTTTTTTTTAACAAAGAGAATTCAATCAAAAGAATTATTAGTTGGGAATAATGAATTGTGCATTAGATAACGTAAAGGACGAGGAGGGAATAAGTGATCACAGATACAGTCACTACAAAAAGCCGTCAGCGTCTCTAGAACTAAGAGGAGAGAATGAAGATGTCAGAATTAGTAAAATAGGGACATAGAGGAGAGCTCCTGCAGAGCCCAGTCTAAGGCCGATGAGGAGGGGGCTCTTTTCTCATGGGTCAGTTGTCCCGAACATGCAAGAGAGAACCTGTGCAAGCTTCTGCGAAGGGATCCCCAGCCACCCAGTGCTCGCATTTGTGAAGGAATACAAGCCATGTGCTGTGAAGTGTGAGGACACCTGGCTAGGCTAGATAACCACTGGCGGGGGGAGCTACAAACCGGTGATGCCTGCAGGAAGAGGAGGTTGGTGGTGTGTTCACAGGGAGCAGACTAGAAGATGCAAATGTCCTCTCCCTCATCCTACCTCGCTGCCCTCTCCAGTTCCTTCTATTGGCAAAGCCCCCAAAAAAATGCCAGGTGGCAAAGCAGAGATGTGAGTCTCAGGGTGAAATCACAAGACAGTCTGTAGAAGAGAAAGGGTCCTGTCACGCGTGATACCTGACCTGTTATGTCTGCATGATTTTGCTTAGCCTGGTCATCTCCAGTTCCATTCATTTAATACAAATGGTATGCTTTTATTCTTTATGGCTGAATAAAACCACATTGCATATAAATAGCACATTTTATTCATTCATCCATCTCTGGGCTCTTATTCTGTAACTTGGCTGGTGTGGGCAGTGCTTGCAATGAGCCTTACTGCACATGTATTTCTATTTGATTTTGATTCTTGGGGGTATATGCCCAGGAGTGGTCCAGCTGCATCAAGCTGGCTGTATCAAACAGTTGTACTTGTTGTTTTCTGTTTTTGAGGAATCTCTGTGCTGATTCCCACAGAGGCTACTGTAGTTTATATTCCCACCAATGGTGAATGTTGAAGGATTCCTTTTTATGTATTTTTTGAGGGTCTAAATTCTTTTCAGCTTTTATTCTTGTTTATTTCCACGAAGATAACCATTTGACTGAGGTTAGATGGAATCACAATGTAGTTTTGGTGCGAATTTCCCTGATGGCTAAAAGTATTGGGCAGTTCATGTATTCATCGTCCATTTACACTTCTTTTGGGAAGTGTCTTTTTTATTTCATTTATCTGTGTACTAATTAGATGATCCATTTTTTTTACTCATCTTTTAAGTACTTTATATAGGGATGTTAATGCTCTGGTTTAGTGAATAGCTGGCAGAGATTTTTCTTCCATTCTGTAGGCTTTCTCTTCCCTCTCTCTGTTGTTTTCTCTGCTGGGCAGAATTATTTTATTTGATGTAACCAGTCACCAGTTCTTCCTATGACTTCCTGAGCTGTCGGAGTCCAGGTCCAAATGAGAGCTGATCTTCAATGCCTTCAGGGAGTCTGCTTGATTAGCATAGCATCCCTTCCTGAAGAGGGGTGGAGCTGTAACGGGTGTCAGAGGGACTGAGCCAGAGGAGGGGAAACTGATGTTTAGCGGAGCTGTTGTTTTAAGATCTGAAAGTGGAGGAGCTGGAAGGGGGTGGGACTCAAGCAATCCCCTTTCACAGACATACCAGGTGAAATATGCATGTGCAAAAATATTTTCGTAAGTGCAAAGGAATCCAGGTTAAGAGATTACAGCACCCAGGCAGGACACAGAAATGAGAAAGGATTACTGATGCAGGCCAGGCAGTTTCTCATCATGGGTAGCACGTCTTTCCATGTCCAGGTGGAGATCACAAGGTTTTCCACATGGGGGAAGGAGAGGGAATGAGCGACTCTATTCTGCAAGAATCCAGCACCAGGACAAACTCACTGTACCCACTTAGCAGGTCTTAGAACCCACACATGAGGCCTGCTCACACAAAGCTCTTGGCTTACCCACATGGGCCCAGAATCCTATCTCTTCCAAGTGAGGAGTTGTCATAGCATCCTGTCCCCCTCCACTATGCTACTGGGAAGTGCTGGGAAGGCTAACTGGTATGGGAATTAGATAACTGCAACAGAGCTTTAAAGGCTGGAAGAGGTGCCTGCCTGCTCATCAAAATGCAGACACCCACACTAGAGCCTGAGGGGCATGAGCAATCAGGGAGACACTACCACCAAATGAACAAAGGAGACATAGTGAGACACAGTGAATCACCAAATCCAGGGAGCCGTCGAGCTGCACCCTGCCTGACAAGAGATCAGAACAGCCCCCCCCCCCAAACCCTGTGAGCTATGAAGGAAAAACACAAAGACAGCTGGAAGGACTAAGGGGACAACACCCAACAGAACAAACGAATAGGGGCCGTGTGGAAGTGTCGGAGGATAAGAGAGAGAGAGAGAGAGAGAGAGAGAGAGAGAGAGAGAGAGAGAGAGAGAGAGAGAGAGAGAGAGAGCGCAACGGACAACTGGTCTGGGGAAAAAAAGAGACAGTACTGACCTGGCCTGGTGGCACAGTTCTTCTGGAGGCTGATCCAGGAGGATCACAGAGTTCAAGGCCCACCTCAGCTACTGAGTGAGTTCAAGGCAAGTCTGGGAAACCTAATGAGATTGTGTCTCAAAATAAAAAGTGAAAGGAGAGATGGGGGTCTGTTTGGGTGTTACAACACTTGACTACCACGTACGAGGCCCTCATTTTTGGTCCCCAATATAAATAAATAAATGAATTAATACATAGTTAAATGAAGTGACAGCAACCCCCTTAATCCACACAGAGAAAGAACAAGCAGATCAGTGAAGCTCAGGGCACATCAGCCAGTTATAAAGTGAAGCTCTTTTACAGATGCATTAGATTCTAATGCTTAAAAGTCAAAGACAGAAAGAGTTCTGGTGGGGTAGTGGTGGCAAATACCTTTAATCCCAGCACTTAGGAGGCAGAGGCAGTCGGATCTCTGTGAGTTCAAGGTCAGCCTGGTCTACAGAGTGAGTTCCAGGACAGCCAGAGGTACACAGAGAAACCCTGTCTCAAAACAAAACAAAACAAACAACAAACAAAAGAGCTCTGAAGGCACTGAGAGCAAAGCAACTTATCATAGCATATGTGACTTGTGGTCTGAATGCCATGTGTTCCCTCAGAAGCTCATGCATTTGAACACATGGCCTCCACGTGTTGGTGCTATTTAGAGACATATTGGGGATCATTAAGCAATAGGACTTCACTGGAGGAAGGGGGTCATTAGGGGGGCAAGCCTTGAGTTTTTGTAATATATATATATTTATCCTTCATTGAATCTGCTTCTTGCTGGGTGTTCAGTCTCAGCAGCAAGAGAATCAACTCGTGTAACCTCAGTGTTACTAGCAATAGACCCTGCAGTCCAGAAGAGACTAGGATGGTATCTTCAAAATGTGGAAAGAAATAAACATTTTAAAGCACAAATAGTATAACCAGAAAAGCTGTGTTCCAGAGAAACAATGGAGAAATTAAGACTTTTACCGACAAGTGCATGCTGTGGGCGTTCATCACTCCCGCTTGACCAGAGACACTAGCGGGCAGGGTTCTTCGCTGCGAGATGAAAGGATTCTAATTAACATTAAAGTTAAAATGCATAGTAAAGACAGTATCACAGTCAACTTCAGAGCGTTCTGCTACTGTAATGTAGCACATAGATCACTTTTACCACTAATGAGAGCTTAAAAGAGAAAGGTATTACAAATAGCTACGCTTACAATAATTTGTAATTGAATATACTATATAAAAGATGCAAGCTGCAACATTGATTATATAAAATGTGAAAAGAGGAAACGTTAAAATGTGGCATTTTTATAGTGGTCAGAGTTATTTGAAGTAAACTTTATGAGATTGTGTGCATGTGTCTGTGTGTGCGTGTGTGTTCCTCTGTGTGTGTTACAGGGTGCAAGTATATGAAGGAATGTGTGTAGAGGCCAGAAAGCAATATCGGGTGTTGTTCCTCAGTTGCTGTCTGCCTTGTTTCGACACAGCATCTCTCATTGACCTGGGACAAACCAAGATTCCTAGAGTAGCTGGTTCGTGAGATCCAGAGATCTGCCTGCTTTCCTCTTCCCAGTGCTGGGATTACATGTGTGTACCAACACAATCACACTTTAATGTACAGTCTGGGGATGGAACGCAGTTCTGCATGCTTGTGTAGCAAGCACTCCACTGGCTGAGCTGGCTTCCAGTAGAACACCATAATGTTCTGTGTAAAGTCGTGATAACCTGTAGTAAAGACGTGTAAAACAGAGACAAGAATCCAATCAAAGAAAGAAATCCAATCAAAGAAAGACAGCAATAGAGGAAGAGGAGAACTAGAAAATAACCAAAAAGCAATTATTATATGTCTACAGTAGTCAGGTGTAATGACTTATGCCTATAATTTTTGCACTTACTTGAAAGATAGAAGTAGGAAGCTTGCCACAAGCTTGAGGTCAGCCTGGGCTGTAATACACTGCACAATGAAACCCTGGCTCAAAACCAGCAAACCAGCAAGCACATTTTAAAACCTTGCTTAAAAACTGCTTAAAATGTAAGCATGTTAAGTATTTTAAACAAAGAACATAGTGATGGGATGGATTACAAAATTTTCGAAGGGCAACTCCCTATGCTTAAGAGAGACTCTAGTTCTCAGGACACATGGGCTAAACGCAAGAGGATAGGAAGAGATCTCTGTCAGTGACAACTAGAAGGAGCAGCTGTGGCTGTGCATATATCCCACAGAACAGAATTTTGAAACTCTTTGTATTTTTTTTTAAAGTTATTTTATTGTTTTGCCTATGTGAGAGTTTTACCTGTGTGTATGCCTGTGCTCTGAGGGCACAGAGACATGAAGAGAAGAGGAGGGTGCTGCATCCCCTTTCCCCCCAGAACTAGAATTACAGACAGTTATGAGCCACCAAGTGCATGCTGGAGATCCAGCACCCAGGTCCTCTGAAAGAGCAGCCAATGTGCTCTACCACTGAGCCATTGCTCCATCCCCTACACAGAACAGAATTTAAACAGGAAGCTGACATTGAGACAAAGTCATTGTATAATTACATAAGTGTCAACCAAAGGAAATGATAATGACGAAACTCACATAGTTACTATTGGAACCACCTAAGTACATAAAGCTAGGAGGAGCAAAACTACAAGGAGAAAGGGAAAAGAAGGAAATAATAGCAGGGACTCCAGAACTCTACTACTCTCAAGAAAGGACAGAGCCTCCAGACAGAAAATCAATAATGAAACAATCGGCCTGGGCTGGTCTGTAGTCCAAATGGACTCTACCGACAGGTACAGAACGTTCCATCTATGCATCCTTTTCAAGAGCACACAGGGCATTCTCTGGGATAGATCAAATCAAGCCATGAAGCAAGTCTCCACAAATCTAAGAAGACGAGAATCACATTAAGTATCATTTCATCTATACAGTTACAAAACTAGAAATCAATAACATGAGGCGCATTCCCAAATATGTAGAAATCAAACAACATAGCCTGAGTAGCCAGTCAAAGAACTCAAAGGGCAGGCAGAAAAAGACTGGGAAATAATGGGAATGAAAATGCAACGCAGAGAAACTTGTGAGGGGTAAAGCATATGAAGCAGCCCCACCAGGGAAGTGTGCCGTGACAAGTGCCTACAATGAGGAAAAAGAGGTCTCAGGCAGCTTCACTTTCACCTCAAGGAATTAAAGAAAGGAAATGAAGACGGAGGCTGCTTGTTCATTTCCTGGTCGCCCAGACTGGAAATAACCACACAGAAAACATATTAGTTACAATACTGTTCAGCCAATATCTTAAGCATATTCCTGGCTAGCTCTTATATCTTAAATTAACCCATTTCTATTATTTTATATTTTACCACAAGGCTCATGGTTTACTGGTACCAGCACATGGGTATCTTTCTCCTCTGGCAGCTACACGGCATCTCCCCTGACTCTACTTCCTTTCCCCCTCTATCAGCTTAGAATTCTCCCTTACTCAATTCTGCCCT
The DNA here is from genome assembly GCF_014885135.2 of Alexandromys fortis. NCBI lineage: Eukaryota > Metazoa > Chordata > Mammalia > Rodentia > Cricetidae > Alexandromys > Alexandromys fortis. The sequence continues at coordinate 1,190,882 of NW_026068174.1, forward strand.
GCTGTAGGCCAAAGCAGCTTTATTTGTTAACCAATGGTATTCACAGCATACAGAGGGGAATCCCACATCAAGAAAACAGTCCAAAGTAAATGATAAAAATCAGGGTGGAAGTAAATGAAATAAACTATCAAAACAAGACGAATCCGTGATCCCAACCAAATTTGGGCTGTATGTGGTGGGCACAAGCACATGCGTACTCATACAGAGGCCAGAGGACAACCTTGGGAATTGTTCCTCAGGAGCTATCTACATTGATTCGGCGGAAAAAATCATCTCTCACTGGGATCTGGGGCTCACTGAACAGGCTAGACTTGCTGGCCAGGGATCCTCAAGGATGACTCTGTCTTTATCTTCCTGGGTTTGGTATTTCAAGCACACACCATTGCCCCCAGCTTTTCACATGTGAGCTTGAACTCTGCACCTCGTGTTTATGTGGTTCTCAGATCCTCAGTAGCTCTTCCCTAACTGAGCTATCTCCTCAGTCCATGGCAAACTTATAGTTAGACTAAGAAAGAGAAACTCATGAATAAGATTAAAAATGAACGCTAAGCCCTTTAATTGATACCCCTGAAATGCAAGCAATCATAAGAGACTATTGTGAACAATTATATGTCAGTGAACTGGGTAACCTAGAAGATAATAAACTCCCAGAACAGACAACTTATCAGGCTAAGTCATTAAGAAAGAGAAAGAGAAAGCCTCAACCGTATCATTAACGATTGGAGATCAACAGGATAAAAAATAAAACATGACCTTCTCTGTAAGTGTAGAAGCGTCTTGACAAAATTCAACAGGCTTTCATGACAAAACTATCATCAAATTGTGTGGAGAAGGATAGATAAAATAAAGGCCTCATGTGACTAGCCCACAGCTAAAATGGAATGGGCAAAGAGTTGAAAAGATTTCCCTTAAGATCAAGAAGAAATCAAGGATGCCCACTCTTGCTATGTCTATGCAACATAGCATTCGGAGTGCTAGGCAAGAAACTGGGGAAGAAAAATAAATAAGAGCCATGCAAACAGAAAAAACACAAACTATCTCTAAACCTCTAAATCTGCCTGAAAATTGTTAGACTTAATAAAAATTTAAAAAGTTACAAGATACATACTGGATGAACAAATAGGTTATATTTCTGCAGAGTGACAGAGAGCCACCTGAAAGAGGAATCAAGACACAGTCCCATGTATAAGAAAATAAAATACTTAGTAACAAAATTAATCAAGGAGATGAGTTGTAGACTAAGAATTCTAAAATGTTGATGAAAGATATTGAATAAAGTACAAGTAAATGGAACTAGAGCTTGTGTTTCTGGATTGGAAGAATTCTTATTGTTAAAATGTTTATGTTTCATAAAGTGACCTATAAATTCCATATGATCTTTATAAAAAAAAATCCAGCTCCAGGGAACCCAGTTGTCCTCTTCTGGCCTCTGCTGGCACTGAAACGCATGTATTTACAGATATGCGTGCACATGCGCACACCCACACACACTAAAGAAATCAGTATCTCCAAGTGGTATTTCCACTCCAGTGCACAGCACAGCATTATCCACAACAGGCAAGATGAAGGATCAAGCTAAATGTCCATCAGTGTATCACTGGGAAAAAGTGAACCCCTCTCCCACATAGGATTAATATTAAGCCTTTAAATGAAGTGAGATTCCTTTATTTTTGACAATGTGTATGATCCTGGAGAAGATTACATTCAGCAGAATAAGCCAACCACTGAAGATGAATACTGCATGACGTCATTTATATGTGAATTAGAGGGGGGAATATGTGACCTTGTAGAAACAGTCAAATGATTGCTGCCTAGGGCTACAAAGGAGAAACAGGCTCATAACTGTCAAGGGCACACAATGTCCTGTGTAGGATGGATAAATGCTTATGACCTAAGGTGTTGTAATGTGACTATAATGTTCAAGGCTTTGCTGTGCACTTGGAATCTGCAAAGTGTGGTTCTTATGCGTTCTGCCCAGGAAATGCACTTTGTAGGGTGTGAGGGGGTGATAGATATTAGGTATCTCGATTGTGGTAGTCAGTTCACAATGGATATTCATATGGATTATGAAACTGCAATACGGACATACACCATTCTTCTCTGTCAATTATTCAAGTTGGACATTAAATATGGACGAGAATAAAATTTCAAAGGAACACAATTATAAAAAGATCACATACACAGAGACTGGGGGGAAGACGGGGGCAGAGCAGAGAGAAGTATTGTTCACTACAACATGAGCCAAGCTACAAAGGAGAGTGGGGGAGGAAATGAGGGATGAGAAGTAGGTAGGAGGGACAGACAGAGGATCAGGACATTGAGACTGTGGTGAGGATGGAAAATGGCTCCAGTTCATAAAGCTTTCCAAGTTTTAGCCCCTTGCCTGTCAGTGGATAGAGCATTATTATCTTCATTTTATAAACAAGGGGATTAAGCTGGGGAGTTGAGAACTCCTGCCCTACTACAGAGCACCTGCTGGAGCCATCAGCACTGACGTGTGTGAATGACGTGCCTTGGTGGCCTTGGTGCTATGTGGAGTTTGGCTGCAGGAAGGTATGTCCCAAGGCCAGAGGGCTAGTATGCAGGGTGGTTACAAAGGGTGTGGGATGTTCTCATGCATCTTAGGAACACTTTTTATTAATCCAGCACTAGAAAGATTCTATATGAGAAAGGCTGAACGAGTCACACATATAGATCAGGTTCTCAAGGGTGCAATACTTGAAATCCTGTTGCAAGAAGTTCATTTCTCCCGTGTTGTCCCAATCCTTTGGGACTCTTGGCTCAAATGAGCTGATGTCTGCAGCAATATAACTTTCCGAGCTGAGGAACCATAAGTTTCCCAACCCCCAAATCTGAGAGTGTGTGGAGCCAGGCATTGGCATGACCCCTGACCACAACCCCCTAGATGGCACTTCATCTTGAGGGCCAGTGACTGACTTCTCACCTTGTAAGGGAGCTGACAAAGTCTAGGCTCCCCCCACTCTCAACCCCGTGCTTGTTATAGCTAATTTTACACTTTGCTGTCGCTTGTTATTAGGCGAGAAAAACACACAGGCCTGCTAGCAAGCCCTCATTTAAGGGGAAGTAAAATACTCATCGGCTGCGGCATGCTCAGGGAAAGAAGCAATTACCCAGCAGATATTGCTGAGTGCACCTCGCAGCTTTGCAGCCTAAGAAGGGATGCAGCAGGGTAGTCAGAAAACTCCTCTGCTCTCACAGCGTGGTGTGACTTCTGATACGCTTCTTCCAAGTGACACCATGTGGTGCTCTTCTGGGTGACAAATGAAAGGACTTTCGCCAGCTCCCACAGCGAATCCCTGGGTGATCTGCTCTTAGGTGGATCATCTTATAATTTGGCCAACATACCCACAGGTCCTGGCTGACTGCTGGCACCTCTTAAGCAACTTCCATGTAGCAGGGGCAGCACTGGGCTGCTGGGGCGGAGTCCTGATGGGGGAATGTCGGCCATCTCTGTAATAGGCTGGCGCTGCCCTTCATTTGCAGAACCATCTGCAGAGCAGAAGAGAACTGACGTGATAGGAGCTTAAAGTAATAGACGTCCTAAGTAGAGGGCGCTGTGTTGGGCCATGGAGATACACAGGCAAATACGGCAGACAAATGCCAAGGGAGAGAGAGAGAGAGCGCAAGCCCCTTCTACACTGAAAAGGCTTATCCTCAGCATCTTCCGGACTTCATTACTTTCAGAATTAGAAACTAAACATAATGTATAGGTGGGGAGGGCAGAAGAGACAGGAGGCTGCAGTGCCGTGCTCTGGGTCCCTTCTGCTTCCAGTTGTCTCTAGACACACCTTCATAGATGTACCCAGAGAAGAGTCTCTGAACTCTTCTAGACGTGTCTCAACCCAATTAAGTGGCTCATTTAGATCCTTCATAGCTGGGTACCTGGGGAAAGAGCCATTATGGCTATGCGGCTGTGATCTTAGAACAACTGTTCTCAAACTCCCCTACTTTGGGATATCACATAAGAATGTTCAGAAAAAAACACCAGTGTTCAACTTCATGGCAGGGATTTGGGAATGGCTGTGGCTGCTATGCTGGCTAGTTTTTATGGCAACTTGACGCTAGCTAGAGTCATCTCGGAAGAAGGACTCTTAATTGAGAAAAATGCCTTTATTGAATCGGCCTCTAAGCAAGTCTGTAGGGAATTTCCTTGATTGGTGATTGATGTGGGAAGGCAAATTCACTGTGGGCAGTGCCACTTCTGGGTAGGTGGTCCTGTCTAAGAAACGGGGCTAAGCAAGGTTTCTCTACAGCCCCTGCGTCACTCTCTGCCCTGACTTCCCTAGATGGTGTACTACAAGCTATTAGATGAAATAAACCTTTACCTCTGCTAAGTTGCTTTTGGTCATGGTGTTTTATCACAGCAATAGAAATCCTAAGACACCCAAACACTGAAGGAAGCTGGTGTGTGCTGGTTTTATACTTTCTTGTGGAGCTTCCTGCCCCTTAGATCTATCAGTATTCAGGTGGTCTGGCCCTAGTCATCCATTTGTCTACAAAATAAATCCCTGCTATATGCTTTTCATATCCTAATGTTTGGCCATTGGGGATACAGTCATGGTATTTTAAGAGAGACAGAGCCTGGTTTCTGGTACTTGCTGATTTCTCTATTAACAAAAACTCCCACCCAAGCTACCAGCATAAAGTTCCTGAGCTCAGGGTCAGGCACGCACTGACTCACTGAAACCCCCGACGAAGAGTGGAAAGGGACAGAGTGCCAGGGTCATGGGCGCTGCTTCCACAAATGCATTTTTCTCATCTTTCCTTTTGTTTTCTCGAGCAGCCAGCTGTTCCCATGATGTCACTGGCATCCAATCAGAATGCCTGGCCAGACTGAGCTCCTGGGTGTTATTCTCTGAGATGACTTCCATTCTGGCCAAAATGGAGCATAGAGAACTTCTCTGTGCACCATTAGATGGGGAACCCCAAAACAGGGCATGGAGAACTTCTGATCTGTGCACCATTTACACAGAGAACGCACATCTCCTTAGTTAATTGGAAGTGATACGAATAATTCTGAGCCTCTTCTTCAGACCCCCGATGATGATGATGCAGCCTGTTTGCCAGCGACTCTGCCTCCCCATGAAGTGCTCTGATGAGTCCACCCCTGAGTAAATCCTCTAGACCTGCCTCCTGGACAACTTGTATTAAATACCAAATCAGGAACACGAGTTCATTTGCTTTGAACAAAAAGTTCTGTGCAGAAAAGGAAATCCAATCTCATGTCCAAATTGCTCCTAATAAGCCCACAATTGGCAGTCCTGGCGATGACCCTCTCAGGCTGTAATTGTGTGAAAAATGGATGCCTTCCCACAACCAAGACGGAAGACCACATCTCCTCCCACTAGGTAGTGGTTAATAATCTCATTAAGTTATTAATGAAGTTAGCAGAGCTTCCCGCCTTGGTTGGCAGATGAGGCTGTTTTGTGGAACTCTTGTGGAAGCCAAGAATTCATTACGTTTGGATTTTTCTTCCTTGCTTATGGCACTTTGGAGACCAGATCCTGTGAAACACCATGCCGATGGAGTGGTGAACCACATGGGAGTCAGTTTACATGTATGTAGGTGTGTATAGGTGTGTGTGTGTGTGTAAGTGTGTGCATGCGCACATGCACATGCGTGTGTGGGGGTAGGTAGGAAGGTGGCTGAAGACTATGTGGACTGGGAGAATTGGAGCAAATTGTTCATTGAAAGGCAAGTGGCAGAGCATTCATTGAGGATCAGGAGCCATAGGACCCTGGCCTGGTTGTTCCAAGTTGGATGCCTTGGCCAGGTTCACTTCCTTCCTTCTCTGGTGTGTTTTCCATATCAGCAAAGCCAAATAGGGGTTTGAACCTGCTGATTCTGAGAGCTGTTTCCCAGCTTTATTATTCTAACTCTCACGGTGGCTGTTCAGTCCAGCAGGAATAACCTATCTTTCCCCTCGCAGGTTAATACCAAGCTTCACACCAGCCCACTAATAAAAGCACAAGCTGATGTTTTTATTACCCTGATGAACCCTCCCAAATGACATCACAGATCACCTATGCGCTTTAGATGCTGTTTGACTTGGAATTTTGAAAATTCTATGTTTCCAAATCAGCTGTTCTTAATCCTCTTATTCTTTTTTAACACAGTGACCTAGAAATTCGGGGTTAAGATAGAGGGGTGACATTTCCTTTTGTCTTTGAATTAATGTCTTTGAACTAGTAAGTATATGCCTTCATTCATGGTTAATTCATTTGGAAAATTACTATGTGTGTTTTTATGTTAGTGCTTTTGGAGAGATGTGGTGTTCTAACTGCCTCCTATCAAACTGCTCTAGGCAAAACCAATTACTCCCGCCTTGGCATCCCCTTCACACTCCTCAATCCAGCTCTTCCCAGATTGCTTTCTGGTTCGGTTTCCTGAGTGTCTGTCCCCTCCAGGAACCCCCCGAGCCTTTCAAGGCAACCACTGTATCTTATTTCCCACAGTCATCCCTTTCCCGTTGTGTCTCCCCTGTAAATGTTTGCATAACGAAACGGAGTTGTGCTCCTTATGGGAAAATGAGGAAGGCAATGGACTCAAAATTGATTTGCAGAGCCTGTCAGTCTTTCATAGGGCTTTTCCTAACTAAAGGTCACCAAGCTGACGCTTTATCTGTTTCCTCTACTAAGCTGTTTCCCAAGGCTACACAGTGAGGTCCAAGGTCAACCCTGTGGTCAGTCTCAATTGCCCAACATACATGAAAAAAAAAATCAAAATACAAAAAGCCAGTGTTTGCTGAGTAAGCATTTAACTATCTGAGTCTATGGGGGCCATTAATTCCAGCCACCACACCCTGCTATGCATAGGGCATGAGAATACGTCTCTCCATGCTAACTCTTTGTTGCTTTGGCAAAGCATCTGAGAGAACTCCTAGGAGAAGAGATTTATCAGGGTTCACAGTCTCAGGGACTTCATCCTGAGATCAACTGTGTCCACTGCTTTGGGCCTGAGGTGAAGCAGGCCATGATGGTGACAGAAGAACCCGTTCACCCAGTGGTGGCCTGGAAGTAGAAAGGGAGACGGAGGAAGGGGGTCTCAAAAGACATACACCCCAACCAGCCCCCACCTCCCAATAGTCCATTCAAGATGAATTCATGATCCTATCACCTCCTAATAATGGCTTTAGCCAGAGTCCGTGCTTTTAACATATGAACCTTTTAGGGGAACACTCTGTATCCAAATGGTACTATGCCTTCTCTCACGGTCCCGCCTTCTCCTTTTCTTCCTACCCTCAGACTGGCTTATTTTCTTGGTCAGTGTCTATGCAATATGTTCTTTAACAGAATCAAGCCCATACTTTAAGAACAAGAAAAGGGAAAAGGCCCCAGTCTTTCATCTGGGAACAGTGATCGTGATGGTGCTAGTGCCATTTAAACCTCAAGGTGGCTTCCTTCATTTCACTGCAGAGTTACCTGAACTGCACTTCAAGCTGATCACTGGGAAGTGAAAGTGTAGAAGTGGACCTGAGGTATGTCTAACCATTGCACGCCTTTTCATGGGGAAACACCAACAAATGATTACTCACCTCAGATACTGCACAGATGACAGACCCCGGAAAAGAATCCATCTGAGCCTAGCTCAATGGACAAGTGAGTTTTCTCGGGATATAGAGAAGTGTGGGTCAGGTGCTCCAGGAACATGGATGACTCAGAGCAGCAGCATCACCAAAAGCCTACACTAGCCTAAGTGATGGTTCATGAAGCTACATTCCTTGGGCTCCCTGAATGACCTTCAAGAAGCTCAAGAGGCCAGCAAGCTTCTTCTTACCAGCAACTATTTGCTGATTGTATAATCCTGGGGAGGGGGCTTGTGAAGCCCTGGGTTTCAGAAGCTTTCTGAGCCTTGTGGGTTGCGTTTACTCCCCGAGTCTTAAGAGGAAATATCTGTACAATATAGTGCTATGGGCACAGGGCTCTGATCAAGCCTCCTTGGCTTCCTGCTGGAAAAACCACTCTGTCTTTGGGAGCTGTGATCTCATTTCTTGCACATTTTCCATAGTTCAAGCAAGGCAGGATAAATCCTCCAGTTCTACAAGCACCTCTGTGGCACCCCTGCCCCGGGTGCTTCTTTCTGCATTGAGCTTACAGATCAAACACACTTGCATGTCTGACTTAGGCTTCTCATCCCTTTAGGAGGCCCTCTTCTTCCCTGCACTCCCGGGGTTCTCCCTGCTCTTGAGCATGCCATCCCCCCTCCCACTCTTTGCTTTCCTGCTGCTGCCATCATGACTTCTCCCAGACAGGGAAAACCTTTATGACTCACTCACGGTGGATTCTCTTTAATGGTGGGTTTCCCAGAGCAGTGTTCATGGGATATTCCTTGGGTTGATTAAGAAGACATGTTAGGGGAAAAAAAAGCAAGGAGATGGGAGTGGCCAGGACAGATAATCTAGGTATGGGAGCAATTTGGGACAAAGGCCTGGCTCAGCCTAAGGGACAAGACTTGGGAAGTGTAAATCACAGCTTGGAAGGTGGCTGGACTTCCCCGGCTGGCAGACAGCAGTGGGCTTGGTTCCCAGATCCTAGGTGTTCTCTGGGGAGAGTGGCAAAGTGGATGCTATTGCCTAGTGGGTCATTGGAAGCAAGCGAACAAAATCCATGAGGGCTGGAAAAGGGGCAAAGAGAAATGACAATGACAGGAAGCAGCCGCGTGGAGGATTAAAAGTACCAGCTGAGGTCAGCCTCTGTGCTTTCTCCTTGTTCCTTTTGTCTCAGTTTCTCCCGCTGAAGAATGGGATTGTTCTTGCAATGGGATGGCATATAGGACTGATAGGCAGTAGGCAGCCATCAAGTGTTAGCTGCCTGCTTTGGAAGAGGTTTGCCTTTTAGGTTTGCATGTACATAGCATTCACACATTCCATACCACACTCGCCGTACTATCTTGTATAAGATGATACTGCCGCCGTTTGTAAACCTGTTGTATTCTTCCTGCCCCAGTCCTCTGCACATGCTTCATCTCTTCCCTTTTCCTTCTCCCCTAAACAATGCTCACTGTCCTCAAGTCTTCTTACAGATGCTACTTCCTCAAGGGTGTCTCCTAGGATGCACTGGCTTTTCTGTCTCAGCATCATGATGGCAGCTTCCTCCTAAATGACCAACTGCCATAGGGTTTTGACTATCTTGTCATCTTTTTGAGTACTTAATTGCTATTTATTTTCTGAAGCAGTGTGTGTTGAAAGAAACAAATGGAAATCTCATCCACATTAGAACAGATCATCATTTTGGCTTTTGAGGTCTCTGGAGTCTAAGGACCTGGATGGAGGCATGAGTGGACGCCAGTGCTAGTCTACCAGTGGCCAAGCAGAACTGATTGCCTCTGGTGTGTCCATCCAATGGGTGCTCAAGCAGCATCTGAATGGCTGGTTAATGAACTACCAGGTTAAAGGGTGGTGGAGGGATTGGAGATATGACTCAGCCGCTAACTGAGTTCTCGCTGTTCTTCTAGAGGACCTGATTTGGTTCCCAGCACCCATGTCAGGTGGCTCACAATGTTCTGTAATTCCAGATTCAGGGCATCTGACACTTTTGGCCTCTACATATACTCACCATGCAGACACACATACACCTATACATAGTTATACACAATATAAATAAAAGTCCTTTAGAAAAGTTATTGGAATGAGCTTTCTAGGCCTGGGCTGCATCTGTCAGGCAGGTCGGAATTTCTCTGGGTCTCAGACTCAATAAACATCAAGTAAAAGGGTTGAACATCATGGCCTACAAGGCCTTTTTAGTACCTGGTAACCCAGAGTGGATCATCTCAGGAAGCAGATAGAGAGAGAGCTAGGGAGGCACACAGGCTGCAGGTGGCCCCTGACACCAGTAGGGATGCCATACAAAATGGGATGCAGCAGAGCCCTGGGACACTAAATCGAAAGCTGGGGTGATGGGCTAAAAGGCCTTGGCTTGACCTCAGGAACAAAGGCAGAGCAAACTGGAGTCAGGGCTCAGCAGCAGCAGCAGCATGGCCATTTGCTCTAAGGACAGCAGGTGGCCTGGCCTGTATGACCCTTTTTTTTTTTTTTTTTTTTTTTTTTTTGTCCCTGATACAGGAGACATTGTAAGTGGCTCAGCTGCTCCATGGCTATATGCGATGTGGCCAGTTATGGCATGTGACGCCACTAGCTGACTCTGTACACAGTGGGGTCCCTCTGTAGGCTTGTCAAAAGTAAGTGACTTAAACCGTGTGAGGCACTTAGTATGATGGCCAGCAGAGTGCCAACGAGAGCAGCACTGTGACAGTGACTGTTCTGTCACCGATGTGGTTGCACAAGATAATGGGGGAAGGCATTCAGGATAGACACGTGGGCACAGCTTCCGTGTCTATAGTCCTGTGCTCCCATGTTTAGCGTGCTACTCCACAAATGTTCTCTGTTGGCAAAGCTGTAGCGTCAGGCTGACCACTCTCAGGATCCCATGTCTCTAAACTACTTCATCTCCCAAGCTCACACCCTCGTTTGTATAAAGGAGGATTAAGGGTCACCAGGGAAGATTGCTCTGAGGGTAACTGCGATCAATAGACTGTCTGGTGCAGAGAGGCAACCTGGCGAAACCTGGTGCTCTGCTCCCTGGCAGCATCTGGGCACTTTAGGGAATAGGAGGCATCCAGAGCCCTTCCTAGAGCGGTGTTGTGGATCTCAAGGAAACTTGACACTGTGGATAACAAATTTGTGGAACTTATCCGCCTGAAACCTAGCAGGGATGAATCTAAACAAGTCTAGAAGGACTGGGAAAAAGGGATGAAGGGTGCTGGCTTCTTAGTCAATTACAGCTGACTTTCCAAGAAAATGTGCACCAAAAATCAGTCGAGCTGAGGGGCTCCATAGGGGAAGAAATCAGAAGGCAATCCTTTCTATGGACGGATGTCTTCAGGGAGAGATGCTGACTGCCTCACCTGCACTGAAATCTTTGTTGGCGATTTGGTAAGGTGCTTGATCAGCTAGTTCTTTGAGCCTGTGCTGGCACAGGCGCTTGTGATAGTGTAATGGAAGAGACAGTTATTTGTCCTCATGGGGCTCACAGTCCCAAGGGAGAAGACACGATAAGTCATAAACAGTAAATTAGAAAGTATTTCTGTATGTGTTAGGGTGGCAATGTGTTGAAAAAGAGAAAAAAAATCACACAAATTTGGGGTCTTTGAAAAGGTTGGGGACAAGTGGATCAGGTCATGAAATTCCACAAGGTGATGAGAGCATTCACGTCTAGAAGTTGGGGAAAGGAGAGAGGTGAGTCAATGCACAAGGATCCACATACATTCACACACATTCCTGCATATGTACAGAATCCTGGGAAGGGCCGCCTTGTGCCAGTCTGTGCCATGGCCTTTAATAATAGAAACCAGTGGGCTAAACTTTGCTGGGTGTCTGTAACGGGCCCTGGAAAGTTACACTGACTCTTGGGTTGTCTTGCAGACAAGAACACACTGGTCCCCTTCCTTTCATGTAAGGTCAGTTTGATGAAGCATCAGTAACCTGTCCATCTTGGCTGCCTCTTTTGGGCCCTTGGAGCAAATAAGGAAGCCAGAGTTATAGTACCCACATAAAGTCAGATTCCTGAGAGGCTGAGGCAGAAGGATCACAAGTTCAAGGCTAGCCTTGGCAAGTTAGCGATTTGTTCTCTCAAAATTAAGAGAAAAGAGGGCTAAGGATGTAGCTTAAGAAGAGAATTACTGCCAAGCATGTGTGAGGCTCTGGACTTGATCCCTAGTACCACCAATGGGGGGGGGGGAGAGGAAACAAGACGGGGACAGGAGCAGAGGGGTTAGAAGAGAAGGTGTTGAAAGACAGGCAAGGGGAAGAGAGAAGGGATGACAGCTGCAGGTGCCCATGAGCTGGCAAGGCCAGTGTCCACTCCAATCCACAGTAAGGACCACACATTTTCAGTGTTTCTGATCAACCAAGAAAGAGTAGGTTACATAAAAGGAAGTCAGAGGTGCATGTATTCTGAGTGTGTGTGTGTGTGTGTGTGTGTGTGTGTGTGTGTGTGTCTGACCATCCTTACCATTAGCAACCAGAACAGGGAAGAAAAGAATGGGAGGAGGCCTGAAAACCGAAGCCCCAGGAAGACCCGTTATTTGACTCAGATTGGATCCCCAGTGTGTCACTGCCACTCACGAATGGAAGGAGGGGCACCTCGCACATTATGGGCTTTATTTAGCATCCTTCCTGGCCTTCACTTTATTAGCTGTCAATTGCATGCGTGAATCCCAGTTGTAACCACTCAAAATATATCTGAGGGGCAAAACCGGTCCCACCTGAGGACCATGGACCTCTGTCCCAACTTCTCGGTCTAGAAACAGAGGCTACTGGCCAGGGAACACATACCCAGCTTCTTCTTCCCAATGCCTCACGAGAAGTTTGTAGCCTGGGTGGACTCTGGGATCCTGGGTAGCTCTCCAGAGAAACCAGTCCCACTTCAGTGATGGGACCTGGCACTGGCCACCTACTTTTGATGCTGATCCAGGATTGTGTCCGAAGCCCAAAGGCAATAGGGAATGAAGCCAAGTGGCTGGTTGTGGTGCCACCAAACGTAGCCCTTCTCGAGTGGTTTTGGCTGTTGGGACTCCTGTTGATTTATTATTACATATTTTAAGACATTGAAATTTAAAACTCATCCAGGAAGACTCTGCTCGCCAAGATGTAATTAGGAGAAAATGACAGAGGTAGTAAATATGTAATAATTCTTCCCCCTAATGCCTTCTGTTTGTGTTCTCCATCCACCCGCACAACCCGGAAAGCCTGTTCTCTGGACTTGCTGGCCACAGGAGACCAACTCCTTTCGTGCACTTACACTCTGTGTGTGTGTGTGTGTGTGTGTGTGTGTGTGTGTGTGTGCACAGCCTTTCACATGCAGGCTCATGTGCAGGGAGGGAGTTTATAGAGCTGGAATCACAAACACACGTGTCTTTACACACTCACAGTTCTGAATAGCACCTTCTGGGTAGACTGGAGGACTTGCTTACCGAATGGATCATTGATTGGTCAATGCTTCATGTGCATGTTGTCAAGTTGAGTGCCACGCCTACACCCTACCAAAGTCTGTCCCAAATGAGAAGGTTTTGAGTTCCTATAACATGAACACATACATGTATGCACATGCAAATAAACATATGTTCATGTGATTTTAGGCAGTATAACCATGTACACATGAGCACAGGTGCACTTGCGTGTGCACACACAATTTCAGAGAGGTCAAGCGACTTGCCCAAAGTCATGGAGCTATTAAATAATGAAGCCCACATTTAAACCCAGCCTTGACTGCCAATTACTTCTGTATACTGTCTCCTTTCAAAACATACTTCCCAAAGGATGCTGTCTCTGAGCCAGAGCTTGGACAGTAACTAGGAATTCACCAGGTCACCGTGACAAGAACTGAGTCATGCAGAGGTGAATGGGATCCAGGACACTGAAATGTAAGTAAAGATCTCCAGATGCTTAAGGAGGAAGAGAAGCCAGGCAGAGCCCTGCTCACACACCATCTCAGCCAAGAACCCACAGTGTATGAGGCTCAGGGCTGACTTGTACCCTCTCCTCCAATGGCTGAGGGAGCCCTTCCTTGCAGAGCTGGTTCCTCTAGCCAGAACCGGTGACATAAATCACAAGGTGACCCCCGGGTCCATTAAGAAACCAGGCAACACTGATGGCCCCTAGCAGCTGACTCCAGCCTCCTCGCCCAGGAAACAGGCCCAGTTAATTGCAGGGTGATCGCCATGTTCTTGCAGAGCATTTAACGTAGCGTGTAATTGCTGGGTAAACACATACAAGGCTATTTCCAGCTCCCAGCCCAAGGTTGTGCCTTGCAGGTAATGACAGCAGAGGTGTGGCTAGGGTGCTTCAGAACTGGGTCAGCCTGAAGAAGCCCTCTTCTAGTTTCCAACTGGCCAGGTACTCGGGCTTTTAACAGACTGCCTCGGACTCCCCAATGTTTTAATTCACCATGTCTTTTTGGGGGGGTACCACAGACCCTAACAATGGAGTTGTTAAAGTGTACAAAGTTGGAGTCAGGCGGTGGTGGCACACACCTTTAATCAGAGCTTGGGAGGCAGAGGCAGGCAGGATCTCTGTGAGTTCGAGGCCAGCCTACTCTACAACACCTAGTTCCAGGACAGGCTCTAAAGCTACAGAGAAACCCTGTCTTGAAAAACCTACAAACTTGGAATCAGATAGGTCAGAATATTTATATAAATATTCTGTTACTTAGTGACTGTGTGACTTTGCCTCATTTGTGGTACTTCTCTGAGCCTCAGATTCCTTATCCACACAATGGGGATAAAAAAAAAACGCAAGTCGTAAACTCTGAGATAACGCGTGGGAATGCTGAACAAGGTACCTGATGTGCAGATATACAGCAGGTGCTAACTGTCAGCAAGCCCTTCCTGCTGCCCATTCCCTAACCCTCTATTCTGTCTTGCTCTTGCCTGAAGCCTCCTCACAGCCATTAAATAATGAAACCCATATTGATCGCAGGTCTGTCTGATGGTGACTCTCACATACTCTCCGCTCTAAGGACCCACCCTCCGTCCCCTGCACAACTATGCAAGAAAGACAAGACCTTAACATTTTGAAGCTCAATAGACCTGAGATTGAGTCCTGGCTATATCAGTTGCTTGCTGTTTCCCCATTAAAAGCATACAACTCAGTTTTCTCACCTGCTGGGTGACATCCGCTTATCAAACATTTGTCTCGAAGGTCAAGCGGGATGGCTGTCCTGAGGGTTCTGGTACATGGTGTTAAGATGATGATGTTCGCTTGTTCAGGTTTAACTGTGGTACAGGATGCCCTCCCAGGAGGGAGCCTTGCAATGGGGCTTTACTGGTAATGGGTTTGCAAGAATGGCTTAAGATCGCATGTGCACTGGGAAAGAGGAAACAGATTGGGCAGAGGGAAGAGCTAACGAGATGCCATCTCAGTAGCCACTCAGCTGGTTCTATGGGCAAGGCTGGGTACAGAAGATCTTCAGAGCTTCCCAAGAGGGTATCACACTCTCCTACAGTCTCACTGCTCATATAGGCTAGGGGTTCATTTGGCATCCCAGGCATACTGAATGGCTTGGGCATATACTGTGACTCTATCTTATAGACAAAGAAGGGGACTGAACAGAGATGAAGCATGCTGGTTACCAGGGCTACGTTGGCTCCTGAAGGCAGACAAGACAGAGGTTCTCAAATTCCTCAAGACAGAGGATGTATACGGTAACTTGGAGGCCTCCAAGCCCCCAAAGAGAAGAAGCCTGGCTCTTGGAGGTCAAGGTTAGCCCCTGATTAACACTTAACACTGTATTCTAGTATAAAGACGGTATCTTCTCTGAACGCCAGTTTTCCCATTGGCCATGGTAGCACACCCTGGCTCTGCAGAGTAGCCTGGAGGAGGGAGCCTGTGGTGGGGGCTTGAGAAGCTCTTACAGGAGAGTCAATTTTGTGTCTTCTCCCAAAACATAGGGCCTTTCTGCCCCCTGTTACCCAGAGATGGCAGAGGAGAGCAAATGGTGACAACTCCAATGCTGGCACTGGAGTAGGCTTCATGGAAGAGGACGTGGAGGGGACCATGGAAGAGGACGTGGAGGGGACACTAGGGCCAGTGAAGGCCACCCTGGCTTTGGTGGAGTTTGTCTGGACAGAGATGGTAGGCACATGGTCTCCACTGGCCTCACTCACTGACAGCCTTCCCAGGGAGGCTATGAGTCTCTGTTGGGCACTAGGAAGGCTGCAACTGGGCCTGGAGTAGGAGGGAAGACAGAACGAGTAGGGAAGTGGGAGACAGTTGAGAGCGAGCCCATGTTCTTCTAAGGAAATCAACTTTGGCAGGTTGGCCTAGTGGTCTGGACCAGGATTTGGGGGTTCTTGCCTGATGAACCCCCATCACTGTCCATCTTCTTCTCTCCTGCTCATGATGATGGATATGGGAGAGGAAGTCACCGGGAGAGATTAAGGTGCCAGCACTGGCTGTGCTCGGAGCTGTCACCAAGGTGGCAGTTGGTCATTGTCCTCCCCTTCCACAGGGATCACAGGACTTTCGGGGAGGAAGGCACTCCAGGCCATCTTTCCATGCATAGCCCTTCTGCTATTTCTGCATTTCCTAGGTCCAGGAATGAATGGCCCAGGTGGCATCTGTACAGAGCTGGCCCAATGTACAGATTCACCCTCAGCCTGGCATACTCATGGGTGGGCACCAGCATTGTTGGCAGGACCTGCCTAGCTGATTCCACGACTAGTATCCCATGGTTTGCTGTGAGTCTGGACCACTGGGTAGGCACGGGCCTGAGAACATTATATGTAAGTAACAAGCATGTAGAAGGCTGGCTTGCCCTCATTTTAAAATTTTGTTTGTTTGTTTGTTTATGGTAGGATCTCATGTAACCTAGGCTACCTTACACCCACTACATAGCTGGTAATGTCCTTGAATTCTGGATCCTTCTGTCTCTACCTTCCATGGCTCCCTGCCCTCATTTCAAAGTTGAAGACACAAGTACAGAGACAGGGAGGGACTTCCCAGCCATCACACAGACAGCAAAAGCTAACTGGGTTTTATTCAGGGAGTCTGGCCTTCTGTTCCATGTGGTCCTGGGTTCCACATCACAGAATCAGCTCCTGTCTAAGTCTCTGTGTATGTGTGACTGGTTCTCCAAGGGTCTCCTCTGTGTCTCCATATCCATCTCCTCTGGACTGCTCACTCATCCTGCTGGGACTTCTCTAGTCTCCCTGTGTCTCTTGTCACTCACGAAACTCTTCCTTTAAAGAAGCTACTGCATGTGTTCACTGTCACGGTGCTGGTGCATCAGGGCACTCCACACAGTGCATGCTGGGTGTTGAGCGAGCTCCCAACACATGCTTATGACCTTCTTCCTTCTCCCATCCCATTAGACCCCCTTGTTCCCCTAAAGCAGTAGTTTTCAACTTGTGGGTAATAACGACCCCTTTTGGGGTTGGACAAACCTTTCACCATCAGAAAACAGATATTTACATATCTGATTCATAACAGAAGCAAAATTACAGTGATGAAGTAACAATGAAAATAATTTTATGGTTGGAGTCACAATATGAGGAACTGTACTAAGGGGTTGCAGCATTAGGAAAGTCGATACCCACCGCTCTAGACAGTGTCCTTTCTCCTTCCATGCCTTATGCATACACATGATTTATCTACACAGAATCTAGGAGCCACACGAGAGAGAAAGCACATGCTGCTTGTCGTTCTGAGACTGGCTTAATTCACTTAACATGATTACCTCCAGTTATATTCATTTTCCTGAAAACAACATAACTTTGTTTTTCTTGATGGCTGAATAAATTTTCTGATCCACTTTCTCTGTTCATTTCTCAGAAGCTGGCTACCTGGATTGGCTATATAACTTGGCTATTGTGAATGGTGCAATGGTAAAACCGGATGTGCAAGTGCCTTTGTTGTCATGCTAATTTGGAGTCCTGGTAAATACCCAGGAGCAGTATAGCTAGATCATATGATAGATCTATTTTTAGGTTTTGAGGAACCCCCACACTGACTTCCACAATGGCCAGACTTAATTTCCACCCCCACCAACAGTGCATAAGGATTCATTTTTGTCCTTGTCCTGGCCAGTGTTTGTTAATGGTTTTCTTAATGACTGTTGTTCTAGCTGGGAAGAGATGGGACCTCAGTGTTCTTTTAGTTCACTGTTCTCTGAAGGCGAGTGAGGTTGTACTTTTTCATATGTTCATTGCCTGTTTGTTCTTCATCATTTGACACTTGTGTGCTCATTTTATGAGCCCCACTGACTGAAGGGGCTGTTTGGGTATTTGGCTGTCTTGAGTTCTTTGTATAGTCTTGATACTAATCCTCTGTCAGATATTTAGCTAGAAAGACCCCCTCCGTTCTGTTAACAACTTCATTTGATGTGCAGACTCAGCCTTCATGGTACTCTCCTCTCGTTAGAAACCCTACCTCACTTATATCCAAACACCTTCAGAAAGAGCCTGAGATTTTTTTTTGGATGTTTCATGGTGCAGACAAAAGGATGCTGTTAAGATGAATAGCTTTTTGATCATTTTAAAATCCACAAAGTTCATGACTTCCATCTCTGTCTGCTAACTGGCTAGACAGCAGGAATCACAGGAAAACCTTCTTGAAATGCTTGGTTGCACTGACATGGAAGCCCAGGAAACCAGTGCCTCCAGCAGCTGGACCCTGAGCAGCGTGGGGAGAACACAGATCGACAAAAATTTGCCAAGCCCTGGATAGTTGTGGCATCCTCAACTGTCAAATCCAAGGAGTTGAACTTGGTCAGGGTTTGAGTCTCAGCCACAAATATTCCTATATCTGCCTGCCCCACCCCAAGAGGAGCTAGGTGCAAGACAGCATGTCCTGACTCGTGGTACCAAAATGATGGCCTTGGGGTTTCCACATCACACACAGTGAGCTAGCAAGACCAGGACAATCCATGAGCTGTACAGGCACTGGCTCACACTAGTCTTCCAGGGCCAGGAAAGTATACTGATTCTGAATCCCCTTTTCAAGTCTGCTCACCAAAACACAGGAGTTCTATACAGAACAGACTTTCTCTTTTGCTGGAAGTAGCAGGGTCATGGGCTCCTGATGCAACAGACCAGAGAGCCTTCCTCATCCAAGATGCTGGATAGGAGAGGAAGGGTACTAAAAGGGCATAGGTTGTAAAGAAAAGTGAGAGGATCTCAACGGAGAAGACCATAGAGCCTCAAACAATGTGCCATCGGAAGAGAGAAACCACGCTCTGCATTGCCTTTACACTCTGCAGGGACTCACTGCACCAATAAATGAGTGGACGCAAGATCTAGACAGTTTGCATTCAACCCTTTCTGTGTTTCTTCACACTGAATTCTTGAATTCCTTTCCCTCCTCTGAGCTTGTCCTACAGCTATTGCCTCCTTCCTCAAGAGAAGCTCATTCTGGAAGTAAAAACTCACAAGTCTCAGGAGCTAAACTAAACTCACAAGTCTCGGGAAGTTCCTGAGATGTACAAGATTCACAAAGCCCGCCTCAAGGTTAGATAAGCAGCAAGAATTACTGGGAAGAAGACACTCATTCTCTGGCCTTGCTGGGTACCTGCAAGTTGTGTAGACAACATAAGTTTTCATGACTCATCACCCATGCTGGGGGGAGCCTGCCTATGCTGGGGTAAACGTACAAGGACGCAGCTGCCTTGGAGTCATTCCTGCTCCTGGAAGCAACTTCTTAGCCATAGCCCCGTAAGAAACCCTAGTACACTCCTTAGTTCCCTAAGCTATCTCTGAGCAGCAACATTTCTTTGCTCTATCAGTGGTGACCTAACTGAAAAGACTAGACATCTACTCACCCCTCCTATGAAAAATCCTATAGCAGAACTACAGATTTCATATCTGTGGGATAGAAACACCATAATAGTCCCAGCCTCCATCACCAGATCACTCAAGCAATGTAGGGAGATGTGCTGAGAATCTCTGGAAGAGCAGCAAGCTCTGTCCAGATGTGGGCATGGCCCGTCATTAACATGTCCCCTCCAGGCCTCTTTGAGGGCAGCCCCTGGTGTGGATCTTCTGTATCTAATGCTTTCCAGCAGTTACCTAAGTTAACTGATTCAGGCCAAGCAGTCCCTAGGAAATATCCCCGGTGGGCCTAACAATCATCCTCTCTTCTTGGAGTGTGGACCCTCTCTCTGGGTTAAGTGTGCTTCGCACCACTGTTTGCTGGGTGGGGAATGGAGACAGCGGACCCAAACACAGCTGTGTGTCATTTGTCTCAGAACTACCAGTGGCCAGCTGCTAGGCTCTGATGACATCCCAACAAGCCTTGTTGACATTCGAGAGGCATCACCACCACGAGGTTAAATTATAAGTTGATGATGACAAGCCGACACACAGGGAAATGTCAAAATTAGCATGGCTGAGCAGGGCACCCTCCTCCCTTCATGCTCACTTGGCACAGCCACACTCTTCACTCCCTACCCCCTCTTGCCACCAGGACCACCTTCTTTCACAACTGAGGCTTTAAGGGCAGAGGAACAACAGCAAGCGTGTCCCAGAGTCTTCTGGTTTCTGGCATATTTAGTTTTCTCCCTGGCTACCTGATGCTGAGAAAATGTCTACATTATGGTGAGCCTATGACCTTGAACTTATCATTGTTCCTCTATGCTCAAATCTGTGCGCTGAAGATGATGACACGTTCCTCTCAGAATGACTGCAGAGCAAATGAATGCACAAAATATACCTTTTCAGCCCCAGGGCTCAATCACGTCCCTGCCTCAGCTCTGTCCTTGAGCCCATTCTGGAGTTCTCCAGGCAGAAGAGGGGATGGGGAGGTGGAGCATAGGTAACGGGGCAAAGCAGGTGGGCTTCTACCAGAAGTCTAGTCACATGGGAACTAAGGAAAGATTTCAGAGGTGGAGATGAGGCCTGAGGGAAGGCCAGGGGGGCCGTGGGGACGCAGAGCTGTGATGCAGAATATGTACTTAGATTTATAATGGAAAATTATAGAAACACAGTGCAGATATTTCACAAGCAGACACCTTTTGAGTGAAGGAGACCATTTCATTATACTATTTCAAAGTACCTTTACGTGAACTGTAAAGTACCTTTACATGACCATGCTCAGCTCACTCAATGGTTACTTGAGAAAGAGAGTCAGGTCCACTTAAAGCTGACCCGAGAGGTTCTGTCTAGCTTAGTGGAGGAGAGGGCTTAAACTGAGCCATGGCAGAGAATGGAGGAGATTTCAGCCAGAGGAAACCTGCAGGTGTGCAGAGATCTTGGGGGGCACAGTGTAGATTTGGAGGCGTCCATCACCTTGATTGACCTTAAAAGAAAGGCTGAATCCTGGGCTGAAGTCTAGACTGTGAAGCTGGGAGCCTGGGAGGGCTAAACACGGAAAATTAAAGGATGTCTTCATTCAACAGTCAGAGAAAGAAGTGCGGAGGAGATGCAGAGAAGGAAGAGCCAGCGGTATGGAGACAGACCATGACAGAGCCGTGATGTAGGGCTCATCTGAGAGACAGGGCGTGTAGGAGATAAGATGATTGACAGGACCAGCGTGGAAGGATGAGCTCAAGATGTCTAGCTAAGGCAGTCTTTGGTGGGCTCTCCTGGAACTCTCTTTACTATTTATGACTTTGCTTCCGTGGGAGCGTGAGTTATTACAGCCAGGAAATTGATGTACCAAATTGGTTTTCAGGTTCCTGGCCCATGGAGACCTGCCTGCACACATGCTCTCCTCTTGTTGGCCCTGAATCTTTTAGCCAAGTTTGAATTTTCTTAGATGAGAATGACGACAGTTCAAAGGCTGATCCAGGACAGGGCTGGGAAAGAGGGATCGGTAGAAGGAAGGTGACAGGACTGAACCCACTGTGCTGGAGTATTGTGAGGAGCGGCAGACCCTCCTCCATCACTGGAGCGGTGGCCAAAAGAGCATCACGGCTGTTGTGTAGGCTCTGATGCCTGCTTTTGTTCAGGCTCCATGGTTCTGTATCAACAAAGGGTTTCCCAGCTTGAGAGAGGTGGCAGGATCCAAAGGGAAGGGTGGGAGACAGAACCCACGAGGGTTAGCCACCAAACCCAATGGCGGACAGCTTCCACTCACTCACCCTGCATCTCTTCATGCCACAAATGTTGAGTGGCACCTGCCATGTGCCAGGTCTAGCTCTGAGGGGACAGTGACAAATGGAGCAGAAGCAAAATGCCTCCCTCCCTGGCATGGCCTAAATTCTAGGGAGGACGGTTAAACAAGGCTCAAAATAAGTAAGTTAGACAGCAACCCTTTTACATGAGGAGATTGTCTGTGGAGGAAGAGGAATACAGAGCAGTTCACAAAGAGCCGGAGGGGCTGTGAGCTTGCACAGGGGCAGGGGCAGGGGCAGGGTTCATCCGGAAAGCGAAAAGTCAGCAGGCTTGGAGGACTTGAACCCAAAAATGAATGGCAGAGAGAAAGCTCCCCATAAAATGACAACAGAAGGCTAAAAAGTACAACATCCTTCCAGAGAAGGATAGAGGGAGGAGTTGTCCGTGGACCTTCCTCTGTCTCCTCAGAGCAGGTTTAGGGATAGTTAGATGACGCGTGTCAATCACTTTCACTCCTAGAGGCACTCAGTGCAACTCTGATTCCAGAAAAAGAGAAGTTGGCTTGCCGAAGTCTCCTGCACATCGCTCAGGCCTTACTTCCAGAGGGTACACCAACCAATACTGCCAGGCACTAGATAGAGGGTGGCTTCCCAAGGAAAAATTCATACACATGCATGGTGTCAGGATTGCTGAACAGGTAAAGGCAGCTAGGTAGTCAGTGCGTGCACACACAGAGAGAAGCACGCATAGACACATACACACATGCACGCACACACGTGCACACTGTCTAGAGAAAAACACAAGAGAATGGGGGCTCAGGAGTTGTTGAGTCTGCCCTTCTTTTCTGTTGAAACCCACAACTCTGAGACTCAGGAGGAACATGCAGGGAATTACTTGGCCACACAAGACAGACTGGGCCTATGGGCTGCAGACTCCTGACTCCCAGCTCAGCAGGCCCAGTTCCTCGGCTTTCCTGAGCACACAGACATTCTGAAAAGAAAGGAGGTCAAAAAAGTGCTTCAGAGAAATCAGTCCATTCCTCATCTGGAATAACTAAAGCTGGGAAAATGGCCGCGAGTAGGGTCGAGCTCCAGATTCTGCAGGGGGAATAGGGGACGGCACAGAAGGCAGAGAGTCAGAATTCAGACTACTCTAGATGATGCTCAGAGAGGCTCCCATGTTTTCAGCGACTATCTTTAACCATCCCCAAGCAAGTGAGCCCCATGCAGCCACAAGGGCACTGTTTGTGGTGTGTTCTCTGCCGGAACCGCCTGAAGGAACACAGCAAATGCGCTTAGCCAGGGAAGGGGCTGTTTGTAATCTAGGCCAAATCCTGTTTGCTTTAATAAGCCTGCGTGTAAACACGGCTGTGGCTCCCGCCCTGCAGCAGCTGGGTAAGATGAGTGAGAGGGTCCAGGCCGCTGCTCTGTGTCTATATGTTCAGGAGGTCTTGTGAGTCGGAGTCAAATACACCCCAGAGTAGAGGGGAGAGCTCAGAGCTCCATTGCATGTGAATGTTGTAATTGAAAATTAGAGCAATCATGTCTGAGATTTACATCCCTGCCCTGCTTGGCACCTAGGAATAAGAAGTGGCTCAGTTGCCCTGTTGTGCCTGTTTCCTCTAGATTGAGACACTGCCTAGTGGGAACCCTTGAGGAGGGAGGGGGGTTCATGAAACTGACCAGGAAGGTACAAGGGAACTCAGAGTTCTGGAAGAGTCCCCTAGTGACAGAAATGGTGAACAGTTGCTGGAGAGAGGAATCCCTTTGAGTTTGGTGACAGTGATTACTCATAAGTTGTACCAGGACTTCACGAATCCTTGTGCTGTGGTGGGACTTTCTGGTAATACAGCTACCAGAGTCACTCTGGTCCTGCAAGCGGCCCATCACCATTGGTTTACCAAGACAGACAGGTGGAATGGTTGCTTTGGTATGTGGTCCTCTATCTGGGATGAAGAGAAATAGACTCCCCAGGGAATACAACCTTTCCACTACCATGAATGCCATGGCTTGGCCATTCTGCCAGACTGCTTCAGCATGGCTCCTCACCTTCTGCCTCCTCCTCTGACCCCGGAAGCTTGTTCCCAGCTGCCTATGAAGAGATGATAGGGAGTGTAGCCCCTGAGTGTATAATAGAAACCCAGAGAGGAGGAGGAAAACCCTGGTGACAAGCACTTCTGGGGGTCTACAGCCTGAAAGAGAAGTTTCTCATTCACAAAGACAAACCGGGATCAGTGCTGCCCAGAGCTTCCGTGACCTCCAGGCTTAGAGCCTTCACAAAGGACTGTCTCTGTGCCCTAAAAAACAAACCCAACCAACCCCAACTACCTCTCTCATTTCCTGAAACCCATGCCTCCCATCCCCTCAAGCTCAGTCAGTGAGAAGCTGGCTCTGACACCTTGTGTTCAACCCTCAACACCTTCCCTGTCTTGAATGCATGGCCCATAGGCAGTGACACTATTAGGAGGTATGGCCTTGTTGGAGGAAGTGTGTCCTTATGGGGGTGGACTTTGCCGGGCGGTGGTGGCGCACGCCTTTAATCCCAGCACTCGGGAGGCAGAGGCAGGTGGGTCTCTGTGAGTTCGAGGCCAGCCTGGTCTACAAGAGCTAGTTCCAGGACAGGAACCAAAAACTACGGAGAAACACTGTCTCAAAAAATCAAAAAAAAAAAAAAAAAAGAGGGGGTGGACTTTGTTGAGGTCTCAGATGTTCAAGTTAGGCCTAGTGTGGCTCAGTCTTTTTCTGTGGTTGTGGATCAAGATGTAGAACTCTCAGCTCCTTCTCCAACACCGTGTCTGCCTGCACACCACCAAGCTCTCTGCCAAGATGATAATGGACTAAGCCTCTGAAACTATAAGCCAGCCCCAATTAGATGTTCTCCTTTTATAAGAGTTGCCGTGGTCATGATGTCTCTTCACAGCAATAGAAACCCTAACTAAGACAAGATGGTACCAGCACAGTGGGGTATGGCTGTGATAGACCTGACCATGTTTGGGGGTCATTTTGGGTCATGGATGGTGGAAGAACTTTGGAACTTTAGGCTAGAAAAGCCTTTGAGAGCTCAGTGGGGTGTTCAGTGGGAGCTTAGAAGATAACAATGTTGAAAGCAGTGCTGCGAATAGAGGCCTGGCTTGTGGAATTTCAGAGGAAAGTTTGAAGACCCTACCAGGGCTCTTTGCTATTTTGATTTAAGATCCTATGGGTATGGTTAACTGGAACTGAAGAATCAGCTGTGCTTAACAAGATCCCAGAACTACTAATGCAAGACTTTGCTCTGCTGGGATACTAGATGCTGGCCAGCTGGAGCTGCGAATTTAGTGATGATTAAGAAGAAGCCAGCATCACATCACTGAGGCACTAGAAGCTGGTCCCCAACAGGGCTGCAGTGCTTTGTGCTGTGCTGGCTGCTCTCTTGTGTCTCAGATCTTCGGTTCTTAGTATCTTTTTCTGATCCCGTTGCCTCACTACCCACCTCTGGTCCTCCTTCAGTAGTGTCCAGGTCTTAGAAAGAAGCTCAGGGCTGCTCTGTATTCTAGCTCTGTCCTTGATGAGACGGTCTCAGCCCCCAGCATCAAGCAGGAGCTCCAGCAGCCATGTTCCGGAGAACATGCAGATTTTGAGGAGCTTTTCAGGGCACGAGGAGTTCCTCCTCCACAGGTGGTGCACACATCAAGGGCTGCCTATGGAAGCTCTGGGCCCTGGGTGCTCATGCAGTCTGTCCCCACTCCAGTGGCAGTTTCTAATCTGCATTGAAGGAAACTGAAGAAAGAAGAGGAGGAGAAAGGGAGAAGGGAAGGAGAGGGAGGAAGTCTGGCAAGGCTTTTTTTATACCTTACTTTGATTTGGCACTAAATGGTACCGAATGGCCATACAGCTTTTCACATTGCTTTGACAAAATGCCCAACAAAAACAACCTAGGAGAGAAAAGGCATATTTTAGCTCACAGTGTGAGGTTATAGCTCATCATTCGTAAGGAAATCATGGTAGGAGAAGCATGAGGCAGCTGGGCTCATATCTGCAGTCGGGAAGCGGGGTGAGATGAGTGTTGGTACGCCATTGTGCCGTCAGACCCCAGCCCATGGGGCAGGGTAGCTCACATTCGAGAGTGCAGCTAACCCTTTTTGGAAATTCCCTCACAGACATGCCCAGAGTTATGTTTTCTGGGTGACTCTGAACCCCGATAAGTTGACATTTGAAATTCACCATCATAATCAAGATCCTTTACTATCTCCTGATGGGCCCAGGTCACCACAAGTGTAATGACCCCTGAAGCTTGTGATGTTTAAACCTGTATTTGTTGTCAAAACTGATGCGCCCTGTTTTCTCTTGTTGGGGACCAGCTTCAGGGCTGGAGCTAGTCTCACAAACCAAAGCAGGGAAGGTGTGAAGATTGAGCACAGGCGTCGGGGTGAGTGACTCACTAATTGGGCTTGAGGTTGCAAGGTTTCTTGATTGGGTTTCAGGAAATGAGAGAGATGCTGGGTGATTGGGTTTGTTTTGTAGGGAACAGGGACATTCCCTTGTGAAGGCGCTAAGCCTGGAGGTCACGAAAGATCTGGGCAGCACTGATCTTGGTTTATCTTTATGAATAAGAAACTTCTCTTTCAGGGTGTAGAACCCCTAAAAGTGCTGTTTTCCAGTCTATCCCTCCTCCCTACCAGGTTTCCATCACACAGGATACTGGTGCCCCTAACATCAACTGGGCATGGATCAATATTTTAAGTCAGGTTCTCTGCCGGAATCTTCAGGGGATTCCAACAAGGATGTGACCCACAGCTTTAAAGACTTCTTCTAGTACAGTTAATGTATATAGTGCCTAATGCTGCTAACATCGGTGATAATACTGTCTTGATTATTTGTCAGTCTGTAGATTGTGGTGTGAATATCATTTCAACTTCATTCAGCTCTCTGAATCGCCCCCTTTTTACCCCAAAGGATTGGATGGTGGTGGGAGGACCCCATTCCTCTCCTCATGAGGTAGAGGTGGGGGAACATCACTGGGGATTTCAAATGGGGAAACTCCTGTAACTCGAAGAGCCTCAGGCCCGGGGCTTATCATTATGTCTGTTGTGTTCCTCTGTCTTGAATAAAAATGACTACTAAGGCTCACAGTTCCTATTTACATGAAAGCAGCTTAGCACGTCACTCCCTTCTCCCTCTCCCAATTAAGCCCCAGAAGTAGATGGAAACCCATCCCAAGGTCAAGGGCTGACGATGTAAGTTAAAGCACTCCCTCTGTAGAGTGCTGTCAAAGCCCCTTACTAGATGAGACTGAGTCACAGAACACCTGATTCCATGTGTTTTGTGTCAGTGTGTGTATAGAGTTGTGTTCCCGAGGTAGTCAAGTAGTTCCAGAAAGTTCCTTTCAACTATCTCAGTCACCTGCTTCCTCCTTACTGTAATGAGAAGTTTCAGTTCTCCATATGAATAGCAGCAAAAGGACTTCTGCTTGCAGAAACCGGTTGGGTGAGTGTGTATCTGTGTGTGCATACAAGTGTACTTGAGTGTGTGTCAGTGTGTGTCTGTACATGTTCATGCATGTGTGGGAAATGTACTTCTTCAGGCTTTGCACTGGCCAGAACCCTTCCCCAATACCAAATATTCCTGCTAGAGCCTCCTGAGGATTGCTGTAGGGGCCAGGCCTAGGACAGAGACCTCTAGGCTCCTTGTTGCTTTTTTTTTTTTTTTCTGATTTGAACTGGGTAGGCCACTGTACCAACAACCTCACAAACAAAAGCAAGAGGCTGGCATGGCTCAGTGCCCCATGCAATCTTCTCAACTGGCTCCTGTGTTTGCTGTGGATCCAGGCGGTTTGAGCTCTGTGGGCCGGTAGGTATCCTTTGAGAAGTCTGTACATTGCACAGCATCCTGCAGAGAAACAGAAACGAGTGGGGTGGGCCTAGGAGATGGATCTGTGAGGCCCAAGTCAGCAGTCAGCAGGAGTGAGGCAGGACACCTGGCTTTGTTCCGAGCCTCGTGCCAACATGCTGGACAGGGTTTCTGGACCATGCTTTTAGCAAGGATACCACCTGGAGTGAAGAAGAGAGCAGACAGCTCAGAAGCTTTTGCCAGCATCCTCTCCATTTGCAGAGACTGGCCTTAACAAACACAAGAACCATGACAACTGTCTACCTTAGCCTTAATTCTCCCAAAGTCTGCCTTAGGTGTTGGTTTCTGGTCCCCAAATGATAGTGGGACTGCTGGGCCCCATGGGTCTGTCCCTGGTTCATGCAGTCGCTCATTTAACAGCACAATCCATTTCCCAGCTCTTTCATTCATCTCTTTGGACAGCACACAGTGGCGTTTGACTGTCACTGAAAATGAGGATTTAGTACTTGTTTTCAATA
Source organism: Alexandromys fortis (assembly GCF_014885135.2). Classification (NCBI taxonomy): domain Eukaryota; kingdom Metazoa; phylum Chordata; class Mammalia; order Rodentia; family Cricetidae; genus Alexandromys; species Alexandromys fortis. The sequence goes on from NW_026068174.1 coordinate 1,218,792, forward strand.
GGGAAACGGAGGCTCTAAGACACACATACACTAGTCTGAAGCACCTCCAAAGCACAATGCTAAACTTAAAATTTCTAAAGCCGAAACTGTCAGCCACATTTTGTGTTCCTTAGATCCACAAATTGTTTCTCAAGTGACTGCACTCAGCATCATCCTGGAACTTTCTATAAGCACAGGTGTCTGAGCTATGCTCTAGAATGAGACACGATCTTCAGTAGGGGGACCTTGGCATCTGTATATTTAAACGCTTACCCCGACCTCCCCTGCTTCCAACTGAGGCTGGCCATGCATCCCTTAGCCCAAGAAAGAGCTTGACTCCCCATGGGGGCAAGCTGGTTTCCCACGGTTGGCTTAGCTACCGTGCCTGAGTTCTCTTGCCAAATTTCATCCAGGCAGGTTGTGCTGTGGGTTTTATTGCTTGTTTTATGGCTGGAGTTTCTTGTCTTGCCATATGGTGAGTCCCTGTAAGGCACGGAAGGAGCAGAGCCATGTGCAGGCAGATGGGCACTTTCTGGACCAGACGTGCAAAGCCACCTAGCTGACGAGTCTGCCTCGTCTTCAGCAACTCGCTGGAAGGGTTGAAGATTAGACTAAGTACAGAGCTGGGCCATTAAAAACGTACATCCTAGGCTAGGGAGATGGCTCAGTCACAAAGGAGTTTGATCCCCAGCACCTACACAAAAAGCTAAGCATGGTGGTGCAGGCTTGTAATCTGAGCCCTGGGGAAGGTGAGACAGGAAGGTTTTTGATGCTCACTGACCAGCCTACTTAGTAAGCTCTAACCTATGAAACAAACAAACAAAAAACCCAAAGTGAATGGTGCCTGGGGAAGGGCATATGAGGTTGATCCCTGGCCTCAATGAATACATACATGTGTGCACACACATGTGCATGTACACACACACACACACACACACCTCAGCACATACAGAACATCCATCCTGGTCCCTGCTCCAGTCTGCTGCACTTTGCTTTAGGAGGATGATTTAATCACACCTGCAATCTGCTCTGAGCTCCCACAGCTCTCACAGAGCCAGGATGGGGAAACTACAAATTGTGATCAGTGGATAGAGGTCGCCAGCAGGACCCTGTTGGGACACACATGGGGGCAAGGGAAGGACATCATTTTCCTTCTAGATGGTGATGGGGAAGGGACAGTCACTGGGCTGTTGTGGGTCAGACTTTCAACAAAGACAAAGTCAGTTGACCTCAAGGACAGGAAGTGCTGCCCACTTCAGGATGGAGAATCTGATGACAAAGGGGGAGCTTTGATAGGTAGCACAAATCAAGCACCTATTATGCATCTGACGCACAGTGGGCCCACGGGATAGCATAGCTAATGGTAAAAGTCCTGGGCCTATTAATTGCAAAGCCTTAGTTTCTACAACAGCAAAATGAAGATAATCTTAATAAAACATTGGAAGCTGAGCCTGGTGGGCACAGGCTTGGGATCCCAGCAAACTGAGGCAGGAGGATTGCCTGTTTACAGCGAGTTTAAGGCTAGCTTAGGTGATTTAGTGAGATCCTACCCCAAAATCGAAAGTGAAAAGAGACCTAGATATCTGTACCTATGTATATCTCAACAGGAGAGCATTTGCCTATTATGTGTGAGGCCCGGGGTTCTATTTCCATACCTCTAAATTTCATTAATAATTAAAACGAACAGGCAATACATCTGTTCCTGTCATCTGTAGGGCAAAAATAAAGCGTGGGCTCCTGGTTCAGAAGTCATTATGATTTCAGCCAGGTCAGAAAACACTGAACCAGGCTTGTGAGCTTCTGAGTGCAGGGCGCTGGGCAATTACACAGCTTTTACACACCCTCTCTATCATCCTTGTGGGAAAGGATTCAGGGACAACGCCTGCGCTGAGCTTTCGACCCTGGTAGTTTCCTTCTTCTACGTCTACTAATTAAGTATGAGTCACACGGAGGGAGCCGTGGGATACCTACTCTGCTGAGACATCTTAGAGGGGGAAACAGCTAGGTAAAAGCCCGAGTAGTGCAGGGTTTCCAGCAGCAGGCTGAGGAGGCTCCATAAGGTAAGAGGGGGAGGATGGCAGACTCTCGGGCAGTCCTCCAAGTGGATCTACAGTCCTCCAAGTGGATCCACAGTTATAAGCAGCACTCTGCGTGGGGGGTGGGATGGGCAAACAACTTGGGGAGTTGCCTAGATGTGGGTGACCAGAGACAGGAAAGAAAGCAATAAGGGGACATCCCAGACGTCACTACGGGTGATTAGGAGAGAGCTGTGACTCATAAAAACAGGGTGTGGGGAGGGGACAATGGGAGAACTATTTCTGGCCACATCGTCCCTGTTGACAGGTCCATGAAGAGCAATGTGGGGCCCGCCCTTAGAAATGGAGGGGCACAGCCCAGATGATAAGACTTGAGAGGGTGAGATTCAGGGGAAACTTGTGGGGTAATGGCTGATGTTCCAGTAGAGATGCAAAGGCCAGCACAGAGCGTATTTCCAGATGTGCTGGTGACTAAGCAGCCACAAACCAACCCTGTACAAAGTTAACTCACAAAACTTAGAACCGTGAGCTCATCTGGGGAGAGAGACAAACAGGACACGCTGTTGTTTCTGCAGAAGCCCCTGAGTCTTCATGACTCTCAGTTTTGTCATCTGTGCAATGGGTGCTATATTCCCCAGCTCATGGAGTATATGGCAAGGTGAACTGGAAGCCACATAGAAGTGACTTCTCTTCACAAAAGGTCGTAGGCAGTGTGCAACACCAGGATTCACCTTCTCATTTCAACTCCCAATCCTTGGATGTGTGTGTGTGTATGTATAGTTTTACAGTGTTGCTAAGTTTCAGGCTCATTCAGGTGTTCCTTGCCAGAGTAAACGTTTGATAGCTTAAAAGTTACTTTACCTCTACAGATCCTTTTAGAATTCTACATGGAATATTGGTGGTCCCAGTTAATAGTTGGGATGCCCAGAAAGGTTAGGTAATTTACCCAAGGTCACACAGCTACAAAACAGTGTGATTGAATTGTAGCCCCAGGCCACAAGGATCCTTGGTTCACAGTTGCCTCATCCTTTAGCTAAAGGAGGGACAAGCAGCCTGGCAGGAAGAAGAGACAAGCAGGCTGGAAGAGCATGCACCACAAGCTTAGTTCCTCTGCAGTCTCCCTCTTTACAGCACCATCTGCATAGGGATGCTAAGAACTGAGCCAGGATGCTAAGAACTGAGCCGGAAGAGCCTCCTGATTGACTGAACTTTTCACTGTGGATAACTGGTTCTCATGACAAGATGGCAGCTTAAACAGTGGCGTCTTGCAGGTGTTCTACTCCCTGCCTTCTGCCTACGCTATGCAGGGAGGGTTTGTCAGCCTGGCATGTCCCTTACATTGTACGAGACAAGGAGACAGCCAGTGGCTTGAGCTGAGAGAGGAGCGGAGCCGAGCTCTGTTCCCCATGTCTCCCAGGTTAGTCACTTCCCACGTTAGGAGGCACCAGTACTGTCCCAAGATCCCCCTAGGGCTCCAGGCAGCAGGAGGAAAGGTTCAGGGAGGCAGTCAGGACCATGAACCCTGAATCCAGCCTGCTTAAGGAAGAATTCCAGCTGTGCAACATCAGATAAGTTCCTCAGCCTCTCTGTCTCCAAGACAGAGCCTATGTCACCACTAAATGTTCATTCTTCTTTTTCTTATTGGTTGCCATTGCAGTGTAGAAGATTGGGGTGTGCCCAGCAATATGTCACTTCCTTGCACTGTCTGCTGTTGTCTGTGATACTTGGACCACACCCATCCTTTAGTTATTTGGGATTGGAACGCTGATAGCTGGATGAGGCAGGGCCCGCATGATGCCACTCATTTCTGTGTTTCATACGATGTGCAAACGTCAAATACATGCAAAGGGCACACTTTCTAGAGCCAGGTGTACTGAGTAGAAGTTACAGCTCTGCCATTTGCTTCTGTGTGGTCTGAAGAAAGTTGCTGAACCTACATCTTCTGGTCTAGAAAGTGGCCTGTGAGGACTTTCCTGGGAGCTGCACAGACTCAGTGTGGTACCTCTTCCATGGTTGGCTGTCTTTGAGAGTCCATTCCCTTTCTTCTCTCTGTAGAGCACCAGTAACCAGATGAACTGGTATGGCATGGGGGAGTGGAGTTAGGGATCTCCTGGAAGGCCCCCAAACCCTCAACCTTTAACCACCACCAGTGTAGGGTGGACTCCACCATCCCTTTCTGTCTCCAACCAGGGATTCAGAACATCTATCTATATCTTAGAAACCGTAAGCAGGAGGCACCAGGAGGTCCCAGCAGAAGGCACACCATAGCCGCATGCAGAGGACTTCACCAGAGGCAGCACCCACAATGCCCTGACTTGCTTTTAACCTCTGTCCTCTTCCTGCCATCCCTTGACTGGGGTGAGATCCTAATCACAGCCACTATCAACAGGTGCCATTTGGAAGTTGTGCCTGTGTGCCAGTGAGAGGGGGCGATGTTGACAGATACAATCCAGAAGAAAGGGATTCCAGATGTGGCGAATGTGGGAGGAAAGAACCAGATGTGCTCCCACTTCTGGGTTTGCTGGCCGGCCCAGAGAATAGGGTCCCACTTGGCCCCTTTGGGTGTGAATCGGAGAGTGAAGTGCTGGGCCCTTTCCTCTCCAGATCATGTCATCAGTTCCCTGGAGTGAGTGATCTGAGTGCCTGGGGACCATGTAAGACTCTTCAGTAGAGCTGGCGAGGTGGTTCTGTGGATAGAGGCACTTAGCACCAAGCCTTGTGGCCTGGGTTTGGTTCCTAGGACCATGGTAGGAGAGAGTTTGAAAGCTATTGAATGACCTTCATGTCTGGGCTGGAACACACACACACACACACACACACACACACACACACACAAACTAATTAGTCAATAAAAATAAAAAAAAATAAACTCTACAATGTCCTTGCCAGGTTCAGAGGGATCTAGGCCTAGCTTTACCACACCCCCTAAGTCCTGAATATGATGGACAATCCCTGCTCTGTCAGCCTTATCAAGCTCCTGTGTGTGTTTGTAATTCAATCTGGAGCCAGGCCAGAACAGAGGTCGATTACCGAAGTATCTACTCCAAATCGGTGAAGCAGTCTCATCTGACACACCAGCTCACGCCGGCCTTCCAAGCCCTCTCTTGAGCACCTGAACAGTTCTGTAACTGAGAAGTCATGGCTGCCATAGGCACAGCAATGGGGAGTGAGCACTGCGTGCTACTAGATGCTTGGTTCATGAGCTTCTACCCTGTAAGCAAATAGGCTCAAACTCAGAAGAAAAGGCATCTGGATTTCCTAGCTGTTGGGGGTGAGAGGGGTCTCAGACCCAGAGTTCTTGGAGCCAAATCCCATGATCTTTCCATTTAGAAGGTTACTGAGTGGGGCAACTCAGCCACAAATGCAATAATATCTTAATCTTATTCTTCCGGGCTTGGTTTGCCACCTGCAGCCCTCCTAACTGATCCCAGGAGCCAGAGACCTGCACTTAGGGAATATGTTTCTATCTCCCCATTAAAGGCAAGCACCAGCCTAGCTCTCTCATCCAGGAAACATCAGATGATGGCAATGACCATGGCAGGGATACAAGGTAACACTCTGAGCTAGAGAGATGACTCAGCAGATAAAGTGCTTGCTGCACAAGCATGAGGACATGAGTTCAAATCCCCAGTACCCACATAAAAGGATACTGCAACATGTGTCTGTAATCCCGGCCCTAAGTGGGGGTGGGGGAGCAGAGGAGGGGAGAAACTGGGATCTTGCTAGCTAATCCGTGAGCTCCAATTTCAATGAGGGACCCTGCTTGAAAGCATTCATTCGAGGGTGACAGAGGAAGACCCAGGGTATGGATCTCTGCCCTCCACTCATGCACACAATGGTGAGTGCGTGTGTGTGTGTATACTCACCTGCATGTGGACACAAATAATATAGCGTGTTCTATAGAATACATAGTCTGCATTTTTACCACAGCCAGCATAGCACTGGCGTAATTAGCTATCCAGCACAATGGCAGGGTGAGCCTGCGTCCTGTGCTTGACATCCAGTGCGTGTTTGAGCCTTAACCCCTCTCTGGGCTTCAGTTTTTCTGTCCAGATAATGAAGGCACAAGAACAGGTGCTCCCTTTAGTGCTGGCATCTTCTTATTGCCTCAGTCTGTCAGCGTCTACGCTGCACCACCACGAGACAGAGCCAAGGCTGGACACATGGTGCACTGCTTTTACAATTACTGTCCAGGAGGCAAGAGGCAAACCCCAGTAAACCGAGGGACGGCAATGGAATTCAGGGATCACTGGGACAGAAACAAAACAGGGATGCATTGACACATGGAATGGGCAGGAAGCAGCCATGTTAGGGGCGGAAGCTTGGTATCCATTAGGACTCGAACCCCAACTCAGGCCTTCTCAGTTGTGTCACCCTGGGCGGCTCTCCAGGACTCAGCACTTAGGTCTGTAAAACTGTGAGTGTCTGTCTGTCAGTGTATGTCTGTGTGTGTGTCTGTGCGTAGTATATATGCATGTGAGGGGAGGGGTGTGCGCGCCGGTGCCCGTGTACAGTCACAGTGACCAGAGGACAATGGCGGGTGTCCTGCCCAAGCGCCGGTGGCCGTGCGTGTACAGCGCGTGCTCTACTTGCTTACCTAGTCATCTTCCAAGTCTCAAACAATAGCTTTCATTACAGACTCTGTAGGGATCCCGAAAAGGTGCTAGGGCAGGATGCAGTCAGGGAATAGTGCGGTAGCTGAGCCCTCAGCAGGGCGATGGGGCAAGGAGAAATATAGAAAGGAGCTAACAGTGGAGGAGAGAGCTCACCCATGAAGGCTTTCCCATAGGAGGGGTTTAAGATTAGCCCCAAGAGAGTTCTCATTTGGGAAGGAAGATGTGACATCAGCTGTCTTTGTTGTTGTTTTTATTTTTTTTAAAAAAACAAAAAAAGCAAGAATGAGTCCCATGTCCTCAGCCCCCATCGGTGTTACTTTGGAGAAGAGCATGAATATTAAGGGAATTTTTCATACGCTTGAAGCAAACCAGGCAGTGCTGGCAGTGGCAGGGCAGGCCTCCTACATATTTAAAGAGCATCCTGTTGATTGGAGGCAGGTGGGGCTATGCTCTGCAGCCCCGGGTACAAGCTGACATGAATACTTTATTGCTGCCTGAACATGATAGCCGAGGAGACCACCCACATCCCACAGACCCTGTAATGCTGTGTAGCTTATGAGGCAGTAAATTCATAAGAACATGCTGAGCCAGCTTCCCTGCCCAGACCCTCCCCCCCCATTGTCCTTCCATGTGACTGTTCATTCCTTGCTATTTGATCACCTGTTGTGTCCCTTAAAGCTGTTCCGGTGTCACCCCCAGCAGAGCTTCCCCGATGCATGCCGCCACCTCTGCTCACAGCCTCAGAGGCAGGAGAAGTGTGTTCAAGAAAGAGAACAATAGGGAGCCTGAGGTAGAGGGTGGTGACACACACCAGAAACCAACATGGTGAAAAGATATTTGAGGTGGGGAGTGCTGTACTATCAGCCAGAGATTAGCAGGGACCTGACCATCAAAGACTCGGGAAGTTAGCCAAAGAGGTGGGTTTATCCTGAAACTCACAGGATGCTTTAAAAGGGTTGCCACTCTGGTCCTGGTCTGGTGGTCCAGGGTTAGCCCTCAGGGGGTATGTAGGATGTAGCTCATTCATCTTCATAAGGCTTCCAGTTTCCCTAAAAGGGAACCCAAATGAAGTGCACTGCTCAGATAAGGCTAGACTTGAAGCTGAACCCACTTCTGCTTCTCCCTAATCCCATTTCTTCCTGCTCTGCTCCTGGCAGGGTTTCAGATGAATATATACTGCTGTCCTTTCTGCAGAAGACAGGGTGTGCCCCTCCCCAGCAATTCCACAAAAGCCTTAGGGTAGACATGAACTGAGCCAGTATCTACGGAGGTGACTTCCTGAGCAAACTCTGAGGCCAGAGGCTCCATGTTCTGAAGGATATGTGGATCACACATCCATCCATGCATCTTGGTGGAGCCAGTCCAAGGAGATACCATGGACCAAAGGTAGAAGAGTGGCAGCTGCCTAAAGGGGAGATCAGATATTGTCATGGGAAAGCTGAGGGACGGGTGCTAGAGATCCAAGAACAACAGGTATTCACTACAGGAATACTCATGAGATCTCCCCTTGCAGCCAGGCCAGCTCCACACTACAGGGATCTCAGAAAGCATTTTTGCTTACCTCTCCCTTTATGCTTTTGTGCTTGAAGTTGCTTGACCAAGTATACACATGGATCAAAGAAGACAGTCTTAGGACCAGTGAGGAAGCTTAATCAGAAAGGACCTGAGTTCAGTATCTAATACAGACAAACAGATAGACAGACAGACAGAAAGATACACACAGAGAAAGCCAGGTTTGGTAGTGCATTGAGTCCCAGTTCTGGGGAGACAGACAAAGAAAGATACCTGAGGAGGCTCACTGGTCAGCCAGCAAACGTGGGTGAGAGACATCTACATTGTCTCAGGAGAAATAAAGGTGGAAAGTGTCCAAAGATTGAACAACATCTGACGTGGTCCTCTGGCCTCCACACACAGGTACACACATGTGCATGGGAGCCAGAACACGTATCTACAGCTGCATGCAGACGAGCCCATACATACACACACAAAAAGTCTGTCTTAGCATCCAGAGCTGTGGGTATATAAGATAGTAGGGATGTGATGAAGGCTATGTGAAGAGTCTTCTCCTAGAGGTTACTCTAGGCCCCAAATAAGTTCTAGATTTCCAAAGTAGTTCTATTACATTCTTACATTCTAGATACTCAAACTTTCTCGTTAGGGTTGGCAGAGAGGAGAAGTCCCTGTTATTCTGATTGCAAGACCCAGGTGAATAGTCAGGGCAACAGTGTCCATGCCCATAGTTAGGTGGTTACAGGAATGTGCCTCTCTCCAGAGGTAGGTGATAATCCCAAGGCATCTTTCTTTTATAAGCCACAGGGTGGGGAGATGTTGGCTGAGGCGTTGGCCAAGATGATCAGGTCAAGGTCCATGGTAATGCCTGTATTGGATAATCTCAGTCTTGTAGGTAGCAAAAAGAGAACTGTGCCCCATAGCCAGTGTGGTCTTGTAATGCCCTTTCTAAGATGGCCTCCAAGATACAGCGCTTTCTCTACTTTCCACTTTCATCCTCTGGAGACATCTCTTCAAGGGCGTTTGCTAACCCCGCCTCTCTGGGTGACTCTGGCCGCAGCAATCCTTCAACACCAAGCCTCTCCTTTAAACACTAATTTTATTCTCCATCTAATATCTATTTCTTGTGGCCCCATTATGTGCCGGCCACTCTATGATTGTTTCCTTCCTGTTTGGTGGCCCGGCTTTCCTAACAGCCTAATGAAAGGCCCCAGCTGTAGCCAGTGAGCACTCAAGGGACAGAACCTACACCTGTCATCTGAACAGAGAGAATTCAATATAAGAAATTTTAGGTAGAGATATGTTTGTCAGTTAGGTGCCTGGCAGACACTGTAACAAATCACGATATTAGAGAGGCAGCTGTTGAGGGGAGCATCACAACCCCCTTGGGCTGAGAGAAGATGGAGAATTGTGGGCATGAAGAAAATGCAGAAAATGAAGGGTGAAGATGCAGGGCCTGGATCAGTATCTCTGAGCCTCTTTAGGGACCATGTGGGGCTGCACTGAGACCAGGAAGAGAGAGGACAGTGGACACACTGTATCTTGGGGGAAATATGTAGCTGGTTCTGCAACTGTTGCAAGGACCACACACCAACTTCAGCTGCAGGATTGGGAAAGGAACCACCTCTGCAAAAATGCAGGAACAGAAGCAAGAGTAAGTCATGGAAGGAAGCCAAAAGCCCTCTTACCTCCAGCCTTGCAAAAGTCCAGTGTCTCCTATTGGCAGAACGTAACTGGGACTGGCTAGCTAAGTGAGCTTGTATTCCCAGCTTTAGCTAGACAAAGGCACACAGAGAGTGTGGGCTTGAATCCCAAAGATGCTACGCTGTAACAGGCAGTCATGAGCTATACCCTCTGCCTCAAGGCCTGGAGAAGGGCCAGTTTGAGGGTATTTATGGAAAGACCTTGGTGTTAGAGGCAGTAGATCACAACTATGGCTAGTTATGCTATGACGGTTGAGGCTGCCAACTTCTCTATCTTCATTACCTAATCTGTCCAGTGGGACAGTATGTCTGGACCTCCTTCTCTGCTATTACAGTGCTTAGGAGAATGTTACACTGGTACCCCTTGTCTGGTAGATCCAAGGGTATTAGCTAGAACTTAGAAAATGCTTCCCCACACAAGAAAGCCTTGCTCTAGTTCAGGCTGTGAGTATCTTCATAAAGTATGGATCCCCTTGGAGCCCTTGACTGTTCCTTCTAAGCAACAGAGCACACACCAGGCCGTGTCAGGGAAGCTTCCCTGACAACATGAACACAATATGAAAGAAAGCAAAGCGTCAGCCTCTGTTGCATAAGATGCCTCAAATAGCCTCAGACAAAACACTCCCAGCTTCACGGCAAAGAGGGGAGGTGGAGAAGCCATGGGAAGGAGGCTGCTCTTGTCTTTGGGGACCATCAGCCAGGGCTGGCAAAGCTCTTTCCCACGCCTAATTTTGAGGCACATTTACAGCTTTGCTGGCATGGCGTGGGTGTTAGACAGAGTCTTGTCTCATCTTAGTGCTCAAACGGAGACATTTCCGCTCCTTGCTTGATGCTCACAGCATCAAGGTGAGCCTCCTGGCATGCCCCCAGGAGAGACTGAAGAGTGCTCCCAGCTTCAGGTATACCAGCGGCCTTGGAGCACAGGGCAAAAATGGGGAAGGTCGCTCCTGACACCATCACTGTGGCACACCACTCACTCCATGGTAAGGGTTGAGGTGAGGACATAGGTACCTGCCTGTGGACTTCAGATTCTAGGACACCCCTGACCTGTGTTAATGGCCCGTGGCTGAATCTCACCTCCACAGAAGCGGGTGGGTCATGGAGTTATATACACTTGGTTTACGACAGCCTCCACTCTTGTTTGATTATTGCTTTAGACAGTTCATCCAGTTCTCTGTCGTGTTTCCTAGAGAAGTTTATGATCAGACTTACCTAAGTGATTCTTGCAGGGCAAGCCAGCCTTTTAGCCTCTGCGTTAGTTACTTTCTCTCTTTGCTACAATGGACTGAATGCCTGAACAGGGCAAACTCAAGGTGAGAAGGACTCACTGATGGATACAGTACATGATGGTGAAGGACAAGGGAACCAGGTGGCTTCTGTGGCTGCAGGAGCACGAGACTGCTGAGTCACATCTCAGCAGGTCAAGATGCTGGGCCTTGGACCTCAGGACCATGAAGGCATGCCTCTGTGGCCCTTGGTCACAGAGATCCAGCCCTAGATCCAACCTCCCCAATGGTGCCACCTGTTGGGGACCAAGTGTTAATAAACATGTGAGCTTGTGGTGAGTGGATATGGCACATTCTTTCTCTACCTCACCCTCAGGTCCCTGCCTAAGTGTCCCCTTCAGAGTAATATAGTTCAAGCCCTTTCACTCCATGGCGACTGAAGGATGCTCCCTGACTCCTGCTTGCCCAGTGAAATACCTTTAAACCCAAAGTTCAGCCTCTCAGGCCTCCCATCACCAGAAAACTCAATTTCCATTTCTGCTCCTTCCTTCTAATCCATCAACTTACCTCAGTCAATACAGGCAACTCCACCATCTCCAGAAATGATCCTCTGAGCTTCCTTGTGGCTTCTGGTCTTTAAAGCCAGGCTTATAGATTACATTGATTTATGTTTCTTTTACTGTAGATGGAAGAAGCCCGCAGCCAAGTAGGTACAGTAGACCAGGATTTGAGTGTCAAGTCTATCACCTGAGAGCTGTAGCCTCAGAGAGATTTGAATCAACTCCCTCAAGGCTTTCTGGAGTATTGATAGGATTACTGATAATGCGCATGAACTGATGATCATGGCACCTAGGGAAAGCTGGTTATAAATATTGTTACTGCATTGTATTAAGTATATGTTAAATCTATTGAGCTGAGTAAAAGGAAGGACCTGACAGAATCTGAAGGTGGTGAGACTGAGCTTAGAAATCCCGCCCTGGTATTTTGGCGAGTTGCATGGTGAGCTTCTGGCAATGAGGCAGTGTGTGTTTATTATAAGGAGATCGCAATGTCTGTGCAAACACAAAGACAAGGAAAGGATTGCCCACACCTCACAACTCAGTGTGCTATCATGCTTTCAAGGTTTTGGTGCATCCTGTAAAGATGATCTCATCATTCTGTTTCTAATGTTTATATGCATTTTATAGTCTAGAAATGTACTATTTAATCCAGGTGTGGTGGTGCATGCCTGTAATTCTAGCACTCAGGAGGCTAATATATGACATTTAAAGCCAGGCTGGGATATATATAGTAAGACTCTACTGGAAGAAAGAGGGGGATGGGGAAGGAAGGAAGAAAAGGAAGATGAAAGAGAAGATGAAGAGGAGAGAGAAAATAATGATAGTCATGTCAAGTAAGGAGAAACTAAAGCATCTAATAAAACACATGAACCAATATTAATATTTAAGGAAGGGCTGGGATATAATTCAGTGGTACGTCACTTTGCTAGTGTTCACAAAGCCCTGGTTTCTATCCCTTGCACTTCAACATACACATGTGTGTGTTTGCATGTATGTATGTGTGTGTATATATATGTAAATATATGTACGCATATGTATTATTGGTGGTGTTTTCTTCTAGCATTTCAAGTTTATATGTTACAGCTTTCATGTACCATAATTACATTAAGATTATTTCTTATATCGTAAAACAATTTTCTGACTTTCTGGCTACTTGGTATTCTGCTTAGCATAGACACCATTTGTTTAACACTACTTTTATTCTTCTATTTTTCCCTTTGTGAATATAGGTCTGTCTGAATTTCGGTTTGTTTCCTTAGAACATGAACTATAACGTTATAAATAATAAAAAGCCCCAAACTTGAATGGCTGATAGGGAGTTAAGTTAATCATTCCTCGTAGCTGAAAGTCTAAAGATAATATTTTTGGGGGGGGGGACTAGTCAGTTCAGCGTCTGGATGATGCCCTGAGGGACCCAGACACCATCCATGTGTTGCTTCTGTTTTCTGCTGTGTACAACCTGAGCAATGAGATGGCGGTGATGAGCACAAACGCATTCCTTTTATCTTCACAGCAGCTCTAAGAAGTGTGGCCTGCTATTATTCCCATTGCAGAGATAGGAAAAGTGAGGATCAAGGTGTAGAACTCAACACATGAGAGGTGTGACTGCCATGGTTCCGGGCATCATATCTTCACGCCAGCACTCACTGGCACAAGTTTTTGATTTGATAAAATTGGAGAGTATGTAAAATTTTGAGGGCGAATATAGCAAATACCTGTCTTCTCTTCATTGTTCATTATCAGCTGTTCTGGTTCTCTCTCTCTCTCTCTCTCTCTCTCTCTCTCTCTCTCTCTGTGTGTGTGTGTGTGTGTGTGTTCTATAGCTTTTACTCTTCCTCTCCTCCACCCAAAGATATTTCGAAGACATGTGTCTTTCTTGCTAAAGCTTGTTACATTAAAATGTGACACAAACATACAAAGTGCCTTTATCACACAGAGGCGTTTGGATGGATTCCTGAAAATTGGTCACACCTGGTACCCAGTGCACCCCTTCCCTGGGATAATGCCTAGAAATACTGAGCACTACAGGCATTTTTCCCAGGGGCCAGCAGGGAAGAAGGAGCACTGGACAGGCTCACGAGCTTACTGACAGCCCCTAAGGACGGCCCTGCTTTCGCCTGTAGGCTGAAGAAACTGGCCATGCTTCAGGAGAGAGTGAGGGGCCTTAAGGACATAGCCCCAAAAGGCGTGGCTTCCACTCTGGAGTCAGGGATGTCTGGCCTGGAAACTCTCAGTACAACCTCTCACGTGGCGTATTAGTACTGTCGTGTTGATGTAATACAATGACAAGATCAAGACCAACCCATGGAAGGAAGCATTTGCTTTGGCTTCGGGTTCCAAAGAGAGAGCTGATAATGGCAGGAAAGGCAGGGCCCGGTGTCCAGAGCAGAAAGTTAAGAAAGCGCATCTCTGCCCACATGCAGGAAGCAAAGAGCCAGGTAAGACTATAAACTCTTGAAGCCCTCTCACCCTGACATGCTTCTTCCAGAAAGGCTCTGCCTCCTAAAGATTCCTTAACCCTCCAAACATTACCACCAACCAGAGACCAAGTCTTCAGATCCATGGAGCTATGGGAAACATTTCTCTTCCTTACCACCACAGGCAGTATGTGACCACAAGCAAGGAATCATTCTCCAAAAGCCTCAGTTTCGTCATCTACATAATGGGATCAGTAACAAGTGCCATGTCCCAGGATTGCTGTGAAGACAGTGGGAGTTCACGCATGGAAAGCACCCATCCTGGCTCCTAATTCATGACATGCACTCCAGAGTCCTGTTACTGCGTTAATAGTCTTGCCAGGTACCTGTCATAGTTATTCCTGTTTTACAACAGGGAAAACGGATGCCCTGAGAGTTGTAAGAACCCATGTCACTTAACTAAGAAGTGACAGGGGCAGGATTCACAGTCAGGATTTTCTGACTCTAAGTGCGTAGTCTGCCAAGGAATAGATGAGGTCTGGATACGTGGGGACCTAAATCATACGCCAAAGATCAATTTGTTAACTGACAGTTTTATAATGAGAGATGTAATTGCCGGGCTGCCAGTGAATGGGTGCCAGCAGCTCAGAACTCTTTTCTTCCCGAGAAAGGAGCGCATGCAAAGGCAGCAGAGATGGTGGAAGGGGCTGGGTCTCTTTCAGGTCCACTCCGTCTGCGCCCTCCCAGTGAAGACATGCAAGAAAGCACTGAATCCACGGGAAGGAACCAGGAGCTCACCAGGTCTTTGCCTCTAATCATTCAGGGTGCTGAGGTCAGTCCCTGCCCCTCTCTGGGCTTCAGCCTGGACATGGAAAGCAATTAGGGTGAGGAATTATGGCTGAGTCGACATCAAAAGACCTAATTTGCATTATTGTTACAAGTTCCATATTCCCACACCTTGTTGCCCCAGCTACCCATCCCATCTTTACTCAGTATTCAAGAGGGGCATTTATTGTTGGCATGTATTTTATATGATATATATGTGTGTGTATGGATATATATACATATATATGTATATATATATATCACTTTGCTATTGCTTTATTACTTTTCAAGTGACAGGCAGCAGAATAGACTTTGTCTCGATATTGCCGGGTGAGCATGATCTGCATTCATTATAGAGTTGAATTTCATCCTGACACTGCTTCTTTATGTGTGTGGTGGTGGTAGGGTTTGGTCCTTCTGTAGGCCTGTTTTAGCTGGAAGAATGAGCTAGGTGTTGGATCCATTTCTCCTACATGGACGCAGACAGAGAGAAGCTCAAGAGGTCCATAAAATTCACAAGCCGCTTTGAAGACCCAGGAAGCTCAGGATTCCCCAAGGTCATATAAGCATTAAGTAATTGCTGAGGATGAGGATGGACTCTTCAGTGGAGCTGCCTGCAGGTTGGGCAAAGGATCCAGGTGGTGTGAGTGGTCACTCATGCTGGCGTGGGCTTTTCCAGTGATGTTGCTGCCCTCGTCTTCTAAGTTACTGTAAGTGACCAGGCTAAGCCAATTGGGTGCCTTAAACTGGGCTCCGGTAGAATAGTTACTTTGAACTGTGGAGACATGTCTGTGCATCTCCACAGGAAAAGAAACACCACAGCACAGAAGCACCCAGAAGTCTGAAACACGATTGATAAAAACTGAGTCAGATATTGAGGTTCAACCTGAAGGCCAGAAAAGCAAAGCAGCCAGCCACTGGCTCTTACCTCGACCTCAGTCCATAAATGGTGATCCTGCCTCCAGGAAACCTCAGAATAAGACTGAGAGCTGTCTCCTCCCATTTTATAATCCTCTCTAGTTCTGGGATTAAGGGCATGCACCACTACCGCCTGGTTTCTATGGCAAGCTAGTGCGGCTACTGGGATTAAAGGTGTGTGTCATTGCTGCCTCGTCTGGAAGGCTGAGCAATGCCAACAGTTACTTCTGTCTTGGAGAATAGTAAAATGATCACTAAACTCCTAGGGAGGCCTTCTGTGTGCCATGCCTTGTGCTGCTCAGGGCTTTAGATGGCTCACTCTTCCAAATCACATGACAGCCAGCCAGTATTGTTGTGAGACATGCCTTCCCTCAGTCACAAGTGTGGGAGCTGAGACTCATGCATTCCAAGAACTTTGATCATCTATCTGGTCAGGCTGGGTCACAGGCCTGTGGACTCCAAGGAAGGATGTGATCTATGGCTCATGACACATCTTAATTAAGGGAGCCATCTTAGGGTTGGCAAGAGATTTGGTGCTCCCAGGTGCCCAGGGCGATGTCCCCAGTTAGTTCCTGGGGCAGCTGAGGACAGAGAACCTGAAATGACCCTATCCTATAGCCATACTGATTAATATCTTGCATATCACCATAGAACCTTCATCTGGAGATGGATGGAGATAGAGACAGAGACCCACACTGGAGCACTGGACTGAGCTCCCAATGTCCCAAGGAGGAGCAGAAGGAGGGAAAATATGAGCAAAGAAGTCAGGACCACGAGGGGTGCACCCACCCACGGAGACAGTGGGGCTGATCTATTGTGAGCTCACCAAGGCCAGCTGGACTACGACTGAAAAACCATGGGATAAAACCGGACTCTCTGAATATGGCGGACAATGAGGGCTGCTGAGAAGCCAAGGACAATGCCACTGGGTTTTGATCCTACTTCATGTTCTGGCTTTGTGGGAGCCTAGCCAGTTTGG
Source organism: Alexandromys fortis (assembly GCF_014885135.2). NCBI lineage: Eukaryota > Metazoa > Chordata > Mammalia > Rodentia > Cricetidae > Alexandromys > Alexandromys fortis. The sequence continues at coordinate 1,235,560 of NW_026068174.1, forward strand.
ATGTCCACCTTCCTAGACCAAGATGGAGCGGGGAGGACTTTGGACTTTCCACA